>NW_023469641.1:0-5300 GCF_013731165.1 Rhagoletis pomonella | reverse complement strand
TATCTGCAGTCCACGCCTTTTAATTTGACACCTCAGTTTGAAAAATCGAACGAACGGTGCGATTATGATGGCGTTGCTCATTAAATAATTTCAATTCAATTGTTCTACAGGTGGCAACTGTGTTCCAGTTTGCACATCTACAGGACAAGCGCTTTAATGTGACATGCGGTTTTGCATTTTGTTGATACGCGGTTTTGTACTTTAAACGACGATTTGTATTCTCAACAAAAAGTTCGTTAAAAAAATCATAAAATTTTTCTATATCAGATACCTAATGGACCAAAACCGTCTAGTCTCAATTTTCTCGTGTCAATTGCACTTTCTTTTTAGAAATCAAAATTAACAAAAGTATAATTTTTTCAAGCGAATTAAAAATAATGACAATAAACTATCTCCCTTAAGAGTTGGGGAAATATAAAATCGTATTCCTACCAAATCAGATTTAATCTGTAAAACATGAATTCCCACACGTTTTAAGATTATCTGCCAGCATTGCTGTTTCATCTTCGGCACAGCATAATCTTAAGCACGAATCAGCATCCCTTTCACCAGCACAAGAGTCCGGGCTTCCTACCTTCATCGATCCTTTCACCGAAACGGTAGCACCACAATTCACTTACTCATGCAGAGGTGTGCTCCTTTTCTGAGTAACATAAAACGAAGGCGTTGGAACGTCATTCAGTTCAAATTGCATAATCATTAGCATTCGGTTAAGTGCAACATTGGTATGCAGAGCACGATTTCACTGATTGCGCGCTCAGCTATCTGTACTGTCGCTGTACTTTGTCATCTTGCTATACATACATATACACATACTTTTGTGCATAAGCCTCGATGTGGGTATACGCATATCCTCCGATACAAATATTGAAATTAGTCCCTATATCTGAGCGTACGTAAAAATGTAGGTATGTATGTATGTATGTTGATTAATATTAAGGGAAGTGTGTAGGTATGCCAATGTAGTTTTGAGTGACAGGCGCTACAATTTATGCGTTCATTTTTCAGCTCAAAAGACATTTCACTTTGCACGGACAAAGCGGATATTTTTCTTTGATTTTTTTTTAACGAATGTACTAGGGTGGTTCTTAAAAAATCAACATCATAACTTTTTATGGGTACAAAATAAAGACAACCAGGAAAATTTCAAAATTAAAAAATAGGAGGCGCTAACACGGCTTGAAAAAAATAAATTGATAAAAAAAAATCGCAAAAATTTGGCAAGAGTTTGACTTTGACGAGTTCCAACTCATAATTTATATGAATTAGTTTCAATAATATGTCAAATTTATCGGATTTCAAGCCAAAATTTTTTGGAATTTTTGAAAAAAAAAAATTAATTATTTTTCAAGTTCTGGCAGCGACCACTAAAATTTGTTTAAAATTTTAGAATTTTTATGGATATACTTATTTTGTACGTAGCACAAAACAAAAGGGGTGTCCCACATAAAATTTATATGCCGATATTTTTAAGGGCCACCCTTGTATGCATGTACGTATTTTTATGTCTTTTCCCTCCATTTCTTAAATGAGTCCAAGTAAACAAACGAGTAGTACAGGTATGCACAAAAATGCACCGTGTGCAAAGATTTTTTTGTTGTTGCTGTCGCAAAGGAAATGTCGCACCTACTTTTTCCACCTTTTTGTCAGACTCTTCGTAGCAGACGACGCCTTGTTGCAGCATTTATTTGTACATATTTTTGGTATCTTTTGTTGATTTTGTCTGCTTTTTTTAGGTGTCGTCTTTCAACTACAGCTTCTTTTTACAAAGTTTGCTCTACTTGTTAGTATTTATGTTATCGTGTATGAGAAAGCGCACTGTTTGCAGAGAGGGGTAGGTTGGTAGCTCTTTCGTCGACGGAACCAATGAAAGTCTGGTAGCTCTAAACTTTTGACATAGGTAAGTCCGGCAATGCTGGCAATTGTATAGGCGGTAATAGACGACAGCTGATTTGTGTTTGCATACGCAACGCCTTCATTGTGGCGTCTCTGTACGTCATCTGCGTCACTTCCTTCAACACTTTTCCGGCGTTGAAGTACGTACCCATTCTGACGGCGCTTTAATAACTGCATTCAGCCGCTCAGCTGCATCTACACATATTCACATATTGAATCCGCCCTTCAAGTGATCCGGTTCAGTTCCATAAACGCCAAGGGAGTTTTATTTATTTGATAGTTAATTTTTCAAGATTCCATTTTTCGTGGGTTCTCATATTTTTCCCCCAAGTACATATGTACATACATATTTATGTACACATGTATAGTTAATAAAGTACTGAAATGCGAGCTCGCAGAGGCGTTCGTAAGGAGCGCATTACAGCAAACAATTTTAATGTGAAACTCGCTTAATCCTACAAAAAAAAAAACTTCAGAATAAATAAAGATTTTTATCTCGCTTTTTTGTTTTCCAAAAATATGCGGGGACTTAAGTTGCAAGTATGCAAAGCATTCTGTATTTGAGATTGAAAAACGAGAATGCCTCAAGAGGTTTATTCCGCATTTAATTTCGTGTTGAAGAGCTACCACTCGTAATTTTTATTTGCAAAAAAAAATAGTTTAGCAGTCCTAATTGGGTCATCTTCAATTAAATGAGCATTCCAAAATGCCACAAAATTGATTGAAAGAGGAAGAAAAAATATGCAGAAAGGGCTTGAGATGCTTGCAGGCAGTAAGGGGGCCGAAATTCAGAAAATAAGGCAGCAGTAAAATGATGAGAAGACCGGGGCTAGACGTAAATCAAGTAACAGACGTCCATGGTGCCCTTGAGATATATATGAAGGGAATACTACCCACAGGTCAGCTTGATGACCTGTCGTAAGGCCAAGGACTTCATCACAGCATAAGGTCAGAGATCATAGACATTATAGACGAAAACTATACAAATGGCTGAACCACAGGCAACTAAATGAAACGAGTACAAGTAGATCCATGGAGCACAAGGCTGTTATTTATAAAATAGCCACAGTTTTAAGAGTAGCTCTGCTGATAACGCTTTAGTCCGAGATATCCTATAACGACCCAGAACGAGAGCTTGAACATAGTGGAAATCTTGATGATCGAAGACCGTAATCCAGGCATATTTACGTAATAGGGAGCAAAGGGATCAAGCAACTATACAGGTAGTCTTGCTTCTCTGCAACGGTGGATGGGACATTATAGCGAGGAGTGAAAACAAGGTTAACTATGGCTGCGGGAAAAACCAGTTCCACAAAACCAAGACTGAAATACTAATCAGCTTAAGTGATATTCACGGAGAGTTACCAACGCCAACGAATTTTTGATTAAAAATAGCGCTGTTTCTGATGAGACACCTTAATCTATAGGGCTATTTATGGTATGTTGATGTCTTTATTTATTTTGGAACCAGTTGGAACTACAGGCTTTGGCAGACTTAGTCATGGAGCGATACTCATTTGAACAATGCGTAAAAGTTACGCAGAAGTTTCATGAAAATTATCATTTTCCAAATGGCCACCTGAGTTAATGATCAGCCGTTTTGTTCAGAAAATCGAAGAAACTGGGTCGTTCTAAAATGTGATAACACCCGTGCCTCTTTGTACAGGTCATTCGGCTGAAAATATTTCCGTTGTGCAATTAAGTGTTGACCAGGCGGCGAGAACCTCAATTCGTCATCGTGCACAACAATTGAACCCTCCCTACAGCACTTTTCAGCAGATTTTAACAAAAGACTTAAGTTTAAACGCCTACAAAATCCACTAACATAAGATCTAAAGCATAGATACCATTTGTTGTGCCGTATATTTACCAAAAAATCTTTTGAAAATCCACATGTCATTCACGAAAAGCAATGCAACGGACAACGAGTCAGTATTTGGTGTGGTTTTTGGGCTGGCGGTTTTATCGAACCGTACTTCTTTGAAAGTGACGCCTGCGCCTCTGATACGGTGCACGGTATTCGCTCTCGCGTCATGATAACAGTTTGTTATGGGCTGAATTAGATGGCATGGACTTGGACAACTTGTGGTCATTTAACGGATATTTTGTTTCATAGACTAAAAACATGATGAAATAAAAGAAAATGATTTCGAAAAATGAAAGTCTGCTATATTATTGAGTCAATCTATATCTAAAAAAAAATGCAACAAGTTAAAGTGTGAGTTAAAGATCAACAAAGTTGTGAATGCGCTTAAGTGACCACATAGTTATCATATTAGTAATAAAAATATATAAGGAAGGAATGCCTAAGCAAACCATTAAAAAAAATTATGAGCTAAAATCATTTCTGAAAAATAAAATTATTCAGAAAGCGTTCTACGAGTAATTTAAACAAATAATATCATAACAATAAATCGCTTTTATACAAAAATTTCCAGCTGCATAAATTCGCTGCAACAGTGGCTACCATAAAGATAAGCAAAAATATTTTTCTTCCCTATATACGAATTTCAACGCCCACAAATATGCTACCACATGGCGCACAAATCGAATATGTAGTATGCCAATTCCATTCGAAGTAAAAAACAAGTAAGAGCAGCGCTGTCTTCGGCTATGCCGAAGGCTTCATACCTTTCATGAACATCTGCAAATTTTACTTTGACAGATTACTGCTTTTGAATACATCTGCATATATCGATAGAGGAGTTACATATTTATATAAAAAATCGCATCTAAACAATCAGAGGTATGGAAGATATACCTTATATTAGCACCAATCTAAGTGATTTTCACTGCTATGTGATCGGTATGTAAACCGGTAACGCAATTTATTGGGTTTAGTTTCCTACATAAAGGAGATATATCGCAAAAACTGGTATCTGAACAATCAGTGGTATAGGAGATAAAGCTTATACAGCATAGATTTTGACGATTTTCTCAGTAGACTTTGTATTATTATTTATAAAATATCTTACGAAATTTATCGGTTTTAGCTGTTCAAATAAACTGAACAATCAGATGTATGGAAGATACATATATGTTATAGTCACCCGATCCTTGTTATTTTCACTGTAAGTATTCTGTTAATAATGAGTGAAAATGGTGCGAAATTTCATGTTCCTATCTGCATAAATGGAGGAGTTATGATAAAAGAGCTCATATCTGAACAACCAGTTGTATGGGGGCTGCAGGTTATAGTCACCCGATCATTTTTATTTTCACTGTAAATCTTCTGTTGATAATGAGTGAAAACAGCGCGAAATTTCATGTTCCTAGCTTCATAAATAGAAGAGTTATAACGAGAAATCTCATATTTGAACAATCAGTTGTATGGGGGCTGCAGGTTATAGTGACCCAATCTTCGTTATTTTCACTGTAAGTCTTCTGCTGATAATGAGTGAAAA
>NW_023469640.1:0-5300 GCF_013731165.1 Rhagoletis pomonella | reverse complement strand
TCCATTAATTGCGAAACCAGATTTGCGTATCGTTAAGGACTTATTCATACCAACACTTTGTGCTCAAACTTGGAGTTTACTTGGATTTTTTTTTAAACTTTCACCATGGAAATATCGCTTAAATAAATCCGTCATTTCCATTATTTTTTGAATAAAGTGGCGTTAAATAGGACCTGTAATCTAAAACAATTTCCTAACCGGAGAATTTTCGAAGACGCGCTTTGTTTTCGTGGCTAATATTTGTTGGCCAGATCTTTTTAGAATAGTTTATTTCTTCCTCTACGGAACAGTTATATGTTTTTTCTTTTATTATTTTTGAACGCACGACTTCGATGTGTTAAATATTTTGACCGCAATCCCCCGCAAGGGTTTGTCATAATGGTCCAAATATTCTTGTTGTCTAAGGAAAGATAACTTTTATACATGAAAAACATTCCGGAATAATTAATACTTTATTATTGAAATCGCGAATAACACGATGTCTACCTACGACTTAAAAAAGTTTTTTTCCCGGCAGTACTCAATATTAAAAAATAAATTCTTTTACCACTGGTTAAAATTTTGCTGCTTGACGCAGAGTGCCTCAAGTACTATATGTCTCTAGAGCATTGCTCTAGTTGCGCCATTTTGGAATTGATTCATTAAAAAAATAATTTTCCGTACTCTTATACCTATCTGTAATTAGCTGGCCTTCACCAGCTTCGCTGAGTGTATGAAATTTCTGCGTGTTATATTGGAGATAATTTATTTCAATTGAACTTAACATATTTACAGCCAGTTTCACCAGCAATTTAAATGGAAAATGATTTTTTAATTTTTGTCAATTTCCATATAAAATTAAAATAATTTTTCACTAAAATTGCTTTCGTGAAAATGGCTGTTAAACTCAGCAAAAAAAGCCGATTTTGAATTTTTTAAAACCTCTTCAAAACATTTTAAACTAAAACCTTCTTAAAACTATTTCATCTGATATCCATATTGCGGTACATATTTTAATTACCTACACAATTCGCTTAATTCAAGTTAAATGTAATTTTTCACAACGGCGGCAACCGGTGATCGGTTGAGTAGTTAAAGCGCGAAAGCGTAACAAACAAACAAACTCACTTTCGGATTTATATTATTAGAAAGGATAAGGATTTGCATGTATTTATAGTGGCCTTACACTACTTGTGCACACAAGCACAAAGTCCATGTAAAATAAAAGTTTATTCAATGCATCCTTTGAACTATTTGTTAAAATTTAATTTAAGGTCTAAATAATTCGCATTTTCCATAAGCGCATTAACTTCTCTGTCCTTCCAGCAATTCGACTGCAGCATCCAACTTTGTGGCTTTCCGTTGTTTGCACAAACAATTTGCATAAAGGCCATCAAAGCACTGATCACTTTGCCAAAAATGTTGATTTCATTTGCATACAGAATTCCATTTTTGATTTGTTCAATTTAAATTTGTATGATTTTCACGGTAATTTGCGGTTTGCACTTTTGGTTGATCAGATACGTATGCAATGCAATAGTACTCGTTTGTATGATTACGTTCATCAAAATAATAGGCATATGACATATAAAAATAGAACGGTAATGGAATTTTTTTATTAGTAGCAGGAAAAATGTTGCATACCAAAAAAATAGTTTTGTGTCCACGCGTAAGAGTAGTTTTTAGTTTTTTTTCACCAAATTCCACTTGAAATGCAGCAAGTTGTGCGGAAAACTCTTACATGCCTTCAACTTGGCAACAAATTTCGAAAGATGCACCGAAAACAATTGCCATTGCAGTGACAACAGACTCGCTTGTTGGCTCGCTTTTCATGGCAGAGACAATGTTCGGTGAAAGATCTTGAAGAATGTGGGAATTCTTCAGAAATTTGTAGCAAACAATGGCTGCTTTGGCTGTGTACAGTATATGAATTCACCTCAGACATATTATGTATGTACACTAGGGTGGTCCAAAAATGCATGTGAAAAAGTAAAGGCGGATTTTTTTTTTTGCTCCACCCTCTAGGATTGTTCTATACCGAAAAAAGTTTACTTTTATGTTTTTATTTTGAAATAAAAAAATATTTAGAGCTCGCTCAAAGCGCCCATATTTTATATGTATTTATATGGGGAAAAACAACTTTTCGTAGAAATGGTATAGAATAGTTAAAAATCAATATTTTTCCACCAAAAAACTCTGTTTATCTGCAGGAGGTTCCCAACAGAAATACCCAATTGTTTATTTAACCATTTTTTCATCGCAACTATAATTTATAGGTACGCCAAAAACCCATAAAAAACCCGAAAAATGCAATGGGCGGACCAATAAAAAATCGTTAGTATTAAAAAATGGTTGAATAAACAATTGGGTACTATTATTGAAAGTCTATTGAAGATAACCATAGTTTTCTGATCAAAAAATATTGATTTTAAAGAATTTTATAAAAATTTTTCCAAACGTTGTTTTTTCTCATATAAAAATATTTTTTGATTTCAAAATAAAAAAAAAATAATGGTATACTTTTTTTTCGATATAGAACAATTCTAAGGGGTGAGAGCATTACAATTCCGACTTTACTGTTTTTGGACCACCCTAATGTACACGCATGCGACCAGGCAATTGTGTACGCAACTATGTGTGTACGAAGAAAATTTTTGTTGACTTGATAAATGACTTGAACAAGATGATAGCCAAGCTATTGTTGCGAAAATGCGAAAATTTAAATGCAAAAATATGTCACTACATGCAGCAGCTGTGGAGTGCCCAGCATGTTAAGAATTTATGTATATACAGATATATTTTTTGGTAAGTGTATTAGGACGGAATAGCTAACTTCCTAAATACAAGAAAATACTTTGATAAAAAAGTGCAAGAAAGCAATACACATCGTAATATACATTAGAGTGGTGCAAAAAAAAATTCCGAGATGGGGTTTGGGACACATTTCAAAATTGTTCCTCTTGCCGAAAGAGGCGCTGGTACCAAACTTTACGTTTTTAAGTATAAATTTAGAGGATGCTCATATTTCACTATAGAAATATTGTTTACATATACATGTGCCGCTGTGGTGTAGTGGTAAGCAGTGCGCGCTTCCACTCCACAATGCCTGGGTTCAAACCCTGGTCAAAGCAACATCGCAAAAATATAGAAAAAAGGTTTTTTCTTAACAGCGGTCGTCCCTCGGCAGGCAATGGCAAACCTCCGAGTGTATTTCTGCCATGAAAAAACAGCTTCTCATAAAAATACAATCGCCGTTCGGAGTCGGCGTAAAACTGTAGGTCCCTCCGCTTTGTGTGACAACATCAAGGCGCACGCCACAAATCGGAGGAGAAGCTCGGCCAAACACTAACATATGTGTAAGCGCCAATCTATTATTATTATTATTATTATTATATTTCAAACAATTGGTTAAGCAACCTAAGAACGTTGCACATTTAAATTATCTAAAAAAATATCACAAGCTTCAGTTGTCATGGCAACAGTAGCTTTTTATTAAAATCACTAATATTTTTGCCAGTTTCACAGCGATTCAATAGCGCATTTCAAGGTCATTCAGCACCCAGTATTGCTTAAAGTAGACAATTTAAAGTTGGTATAGATTTTACAAATATCAAAAGGAAAAAACTAAGAGGGTGCGCCTCATTTCCATCGTTTTGCATTATCTGGATATGCGGTTTTGTATTTTAAGACATGCTAAGTATTTTACAGTGATATAGGTTTTTTTCAGAAATCCGTGGCCACACTCATAAGAAAAAAAAGAAAAAAAAAACCATCACTTAATTACACAATTTTTTATGCGACCCACTCTAATGCGTATGAAAGTGTGCGCGCACGTATGTATTTGTTGTCTATTAAAATTCCAGCAAAAGTTAAAATTGCTTTGGAGCAAAACACTTGAGCCGCTTGCTTTTGATGCAATGACGAATAGTTGCCGCATTTACAATTCAATTTGGCCAAAAGATGTGCTGAGGGCAAACTACGAGTATTTGCGGAAATTGGCTCGTGCGAAAAACAAAAACAAGATAACAAGAATGAAGGGGAGAATTTGGGAAATAAATTCAGTTGGATATTGAAAAAAAAAAACACTTTGCATAAGGATGCTTTTGTTTTTCGAATGCGTTGTATTTGGTCTTGTTGTAATAGTATTTAGTTTGTTTAGGATCGACATTTTATACAGCCTTCAGTTGCGATTTCAGCGCCTTGTGTTGCTTTAATTTTATTTATTTTATTTCTTGCTAAACTTAAGTAAACAGCTGTGGTTGTGCTGAGGAAAAATTAATTTACTACAGCGCACAGTGGTCTGAGTTTGGCAGAAATTCCAAATTTTCGAAATGTCTCAAAACATGCAAATCAGTGGATGATTGGTCTCTAGACTAGTCCACTAACAGGGGTTGAGGTTTTTTGTTTATAAAAATTTGTACAGTAGTATTCAAAGTGTCGAATGAACATTTCAAAAACTCAGCAGTGGATGTTTTAATGGTCAGTTATTTGATGCATTCTCATTGGCTTTATAATGGCGTTGTTGTGAAAGGTGATTGCTATAAAAATAGTCTATATGCGCTAAGCTAATAGCGAATTAAATTTCTACAGGGGCATTAGCTGCGGAAAAAGTACTAGTAACTGTCTTCCGAATTTGATCAAATTTTCTGTGCAAATCTTTTGTCTAGGAACAAGGAAGTAAAAATAATCTAGTTAGATTTTATTTGGTTTTTATAAAATTTGAGCAAAAATACTACAAATAATAAATTATAACAAATTGGAACACGATTACTATTTTTTTGTCAGATTTTCTATGGCGCTCTTCCACTGTGCAACGTGGCATTTGTGGATTGAGGATTTTTTTTCAGTTTTTACCAGAAATATCAGACTACAATTAGCTGAAAGTTTTTAAATTATCTTTGTTTTTGTTTTTATTTTTTCTAGAAAATTTTTCATAAGTTTCCCAACCTTTTTTTTTGTGTGCTGGGTTTGTTTTTCTTACTTCGTTTTTTTTTTGCATAAACACAATTAGGCCGCACCCTTTTCTCGGCAGTGGCTCGTCGTCCCACCCAGCTTTCAATTATTAACTTAAATTGTGGTTGTTGTTGCGCTGTAAAACTGTCCCAAAGTTTCTTGACAAGTTTTTCAACACTTTTGTTATTTTTTCTCCCACTTTTTTCCGGCTACTTTGAAACATTTTTTACTTGCAAAATGAAGCTACGTGATTGCAGATGCATAGCGCACAATTTATAGTATGCTTACTCATTATACTTATATGTTGTGCAACTCAACTCATTAAGGACTTCTTGGTGCGGAAAGCAAACATGCAAACAAAAGCAAAG
>NW_023469639.1:0-5302 GCF_013731165.1 Rhagoletis pomonella | reverse complement strand
CCCCCAACTTTAACTTTTTCGGGCTCACGGATGTGAGCTCGATGACTGGCGCCCGAGCAGGGACCCACTGAAAGTGTGGGTCTCTGAGGAAGGGCCTCCTTAATTGTGGGGTCTAAGGAAAAGGATCCTCTTAACTGCTGGAGTCCTTTTTCAAGTGGTCGTGACAAGTGATGAACAGTGTTGTGATAAGTGGAAGTGTTGAATGTGAAGGTGCTTATAAAATTTATGGCTTGTACATCCACATAACAAAATATTTTGAAACCGTTGACTACCTTTGGGTATCCACCGGTTTATAACATTAGCTTAGCTCTGCGATCCCCAACTCCAGGGGCCCTCCAGGGTATAAAAGCTCCCCTTCCTAGAAGGGGTCAAACCAAAGAAGTGAATAAAAATCAAATAGTGAACTGAATAATTTACGGATTGACCATCCATAACTTAATATCCTTGAAGCCGCGATTCACCACCTTCGGGGGGACCCTCCGGTTTATAATAGAAGCTTAACTCTGCGATTCCTTACGGGACCCTCCAGAGTATAAAAGCTCCTCTTCCCAGAAGAGGTAAATAAGGAAACAATAAAAAATGTGAGAGCAAAAAAATTAAAGGCTCTAATAGCCGAGTGATAAATTGTCGCTTAGTCCTGTGACCCCGAATGAACCTCAGGCTAAAGCTGTAAATTACTACGTCATATCCTGCGGGTCATCAGCGACCGAACCAGGAATAACATGATATTAAGTGGACCTGTGACCCCGAAGACCCTCAGGTACACAAATAAATAGCATTTATTCAAAGTGAAAATTAAAACAAATTGACACCGTCCACGACTACGCCTTTACAATACTGAATATCCTGGCACGAATACATGGCTGGGTGAGTCCCTGATCCTATACTCCTAGGCAGATACTCACCTCATCGAAGGCCAATAGGTTAACATATCTTGTTTTCCTGTATTAAGCTGCCTGTGGTGTCTCCAGGGTACACATCAGAACACACTGGATACTGCTACTTCGATTTCTGCGGCATTTCCAGCGTACACATAAGAACACACTGGAAATTGCAATAGGTACAAGATTATGTTGTGAAGTAAGTTGTGCCTTAGTAGGTTGCCTTCAATCTGATTGTTGACGACTAAAAAGGATGACACAGCCCTTCCTGACCGAAACTCTTTCTTTAAAGACTAATGTGCCGTGAAACGCCAACCTGGTACATGTCGCCGTACACATAAGAACACGGTAAAAGTTTCACAAGTCTAATCGCGGCTCCTTTCTTATCTTTTTTGCAGGAAACTCTGAAAACGTAAGAAAGGAACCGACCTCCAACTCAAATCGAGACTGATTGTTTTTTTTTTTCCGAAACAAAAACTAATTGCACAAAAAGAAAATACAAACATAGCACGAGGACGAAGATCCGAGCAAAAAAAAAAAGCTAATAACCGTGCAAAACGAAAAAGAATATTCTTGCTGGCATTACTCGGTACCTGATCGTATAAAACTTTGCAAAAAATAAAAATAAAAAAATTCAATTTATAAAGAAAACGTCCATAAATATTTGAAACAAGAGATAATGGACGCACTAACGACAAAAGTAAACGAACTAACTGGGGGAATTAACGCTCTCCTCGAACAAATTAGAAAATTGGAGGGGCGTCTGACGGGAATTGAAAAAAATGGGTTAGGTTTAGAGGCTCGACTAGCACGAATAGAAGCGAGCAGCGCAATCCTAGACCAAAACCTTACCAGGATTGAAGGTAGGCTAGGCAGTGTCGAAGAAGCAAATAGTGGGGGCAGTGTAGAAGGAGCAAATAGTGTGGCTCAACAAGGGAGCTCAGTCGCGAACACCCGAGCGCCAATGTCCGAACAGGACCTCAAGGAAATCGGCAGGCTCACCGACTGTGTCAAAGAGCTGCAAACTTTTGAGGGAAATCCAGCTCAATATATTTCATGGATACATAATGTCGAAGGCATCCTTTCCGATTACGAAGTGATCAAGGAAAAACCTTTGTATAGGGCTATCCTTCAGCACGTTAGGCAAAAAATCCGGGGAGGGGCTGATGCGGCGTTAGTTGCATATAATGTTTTCGAGAGTGACTGGACTGAGATAAAAAAGGTCCTATCACTGCACTACGCAGACAAGAGGGACATACGGATGCTAGAACACCAGTTAAATCAGTTGGCTCAAAGAAATTCCAAACTAGATGAATTTTATGCGACAGTTAACCACCAACTGTCGTTGATCGTCAACAAGATTAAATGCGACGATTATACGCAGGAAACGGTTTCCGTCCTCATAGAAACATACCGGAATAGGGCCCTTGACGTGTTTATTAGGGGTCTGAATCCTGAATTATCACGCATGCTAATAGTCCAGAAACCAAAAACACTTCCAGAGGCGTACTCAGCTTGCCTTGACATCCAAAACCTGACTTTAAGAAATACAATAGTGCATACGAACGCAGTGAATAGGGTTGTTGTTCATACGAATAACCTGTTGCAAAACCAGCAGAGGCCGGCCATACCTCCTCGAGCCCGCACCAGTTATAACTGGACAAACAGAAACGCTGGCCAAGGATACAACAGAGTGCCATACAATAGGTTCCAGTCAAACCAAGAGTCCAACACTTCGCCTCCAGGCAGACCCACGGCTCCGAAACCTGCGGAGAAAATGGAAATCGATGGCAGCATTCAGTCTAAGCAGGTAAACTACATGAATCGACCTGCAAGCAACAACGCGTTTAAAAGAGGACCAGCATCATCAATTGAAAGACTTCCAAAACAGCAACGACTCTACAACGTGGAAGCAAGTAGCAGTGAGCCAGGAGAAGAAGAGGCTCAGCAGGTAAATTTTATGATGGACGGGCCACCAGCCTATTTCATATAAAGGCCGCTGCTCTGTATTCCAGCATACCCTACCTCACTTGCGTCACCAAAGACAATATTACCCTAAAGTTTCTTGTCGACACAGGGGCGAACAAAAATTTTGTGAATCCCAAACTAGCCGCCCGCTCAACTCCGGTTGATCCACCCTTTTCAGTGCAAACTGTTGCAGGGCCTGTTCGAATAAACAAAAAAATTAGTGGACAATTTTTTCACAGTATGGGGAATGATACTGTACTAACGTTTTATGCCCGACCAGGACTGACTTCTTTCGATGGTATAATAGGCGACGATACCCTGAAAGAATTGGGGGCTGTGATAGACAGGAAAAATCATACCTTGAAAATAGATCCGGGTATTGAAATTCCACTCAAGAACAAAACCGTTGGGGGTATTAATTTTTCTGAGGCATCGATCCCGGAAGCAGTGTTGCCCGCTTTTAAATCGCTACTTAAAAAATACTCACATCTCTTTGAGCCTTTGAGCGCAAAAATTAACATTAAAACGTCTGTCAGGGCCGAAATAAAAACTACCACAGAAGATCCTATATACGCCAAAAGCTATCCCTACCCGGCCAATATGAGAGAAGAGGTGGACAGACAGATTTCCGAACTACTCGACGAAGGTATTATTCGTCCATCCAAAAGCCCTTACAACTCTCCAATCTGGGTGGTACCTAAAAAACCAAAGCCGTCCGGGGAAAAGCAATACAGAATGGTAGTGGACTTTAAACGCCTAAATGCAATCACGATACCCGATACCTATCCCATCCCTGACATCAACGCAACATTAGCCAGCCTCGGCCACGCCAAATACTTCACGACTATCGACCTAACGTCCGGGTTCCACCAAATAGCAATGAAAGAGGCTGACATCCCGAAAACAGCATTTTCAACCATGAATGGGAAGTACGAATTTTTAAGACTTCCTTTTGGGCTGAGGAATGCACCGGCCATATTTCAGCGCATGATAGACGACGTCTTGAAGGAACATATTGGGAAAATATGCTACGTTTATATTGACGATATCATAGTGTTTGGTAAAGATTTAGACGAGCATATGAAAAATGTCGATATAGTATTCGAAAGGCTGGCAGATGCCAACGTCAGGGTAAACATAGAAAAAACAAAGTTTATGAGAACAGAGGTAGAGTTCCTGGGGTATATAATAACCTCCGACGGTATAAAAGCAGACCCCTCAAAGGTACAGGCCATAGAAGCTCTGTCACCTCCCCGAACGCTAAAAGAGTTGAAAAGTTTCCTTGGAATGTCATCGTATTATCGAAAATTCATCCGGGATTACGCCAGAGTGACGAAACCCTTAACCAACCTAACGCGAGGGGAAAATGCGCAGATCAAGGCCAGTCAGTCGAGAAACGTTCGCATTAAACTGGATGCGGATGCTCTTAGGGCGTTTGAGGACCTAAAAAAATTGCTTGTCTGCTCAGACATCCTTGCTTTTCCTGATTTCGGAAAATCGTTCAATCTTACAACTGATGCTTCGAACTATGCCATAGGAGGGGTGTTATCCCAAGGCGAACCCGGAAGAGACCGGCCAATCGCATATATATCGCGCTCCCTTACCCGAACAGAAGAGAACTACGCCACAAATGAAAAAGAAATGCTGGCAATTGTTTGGGCCCTGGACAATTTAAGATCGTATTTGTATGGTGCAAAGATGATTAAGATTTATACTGACCACCAACCTCTCACTTTTGCATTGGGAAGCAGAAATTACAATGCAAAGCTGAAGAGATGGAAGGCCAGAATCGAAGAGTACAACCACGAATTGATTTACACTCCAGGTAAATCAAATGTCGTGGCCGATGCTCTGTCAAGACTGCCGTGCCAAGCAAACAATTTAACCAGTGCAGAGTCAACGGGTAAGGTAGATGATGATGAAAGTGGAAGTCCGACAAGGGTAGATGCACAATTGAACAGCGCTTCAGCTTCAGAGATTGAAAGCGATATGGCAACTGTCCATAGCGCGGAGCAGGACGCATCGGACCTTATTCCACACGTCGAATGTCCCCTGAATGTATTTCGTAATCAAATAGTGCTCAGGGAAGGTAAGGCTTTGACATGCGTAGAAAACCCACATCCTGGTTTTACTCGACACTACATAACCCTGGATAGCATCGATAAACCGACAGTAATACAAGTACTAAAGGAGCGACTCAATCCGTCACTCATAAATGGCATTAAAATCCCAGAGAATCGTCTGCAACTCCTACAGCAGGTATATTTAGAACATTTTCTTTTATATAAAATTAGGATAACTCAACGGGTAGTTGAGGACGTGGCCAACGAAGACAGAATTTGCAAAATAGTGGAAGATGAACATAAGAGGGCACACAGAAACCCCAGGGAAAATAAAGAGCAAATCCTGGAAAAGTACTATTTCCCTAAAATGGCAAGTCGGATAAGGAAATT
>NW_023469638.1:0-5302 GCF_013731165.1 Rhagoletis pomonella | reverse complement strand
TTTTTTTTCTTGTAGGCATTTGGTTAGGGGGTCGGTTGTCGAAAATGCTAAATTACGTTCTGCTAAGAAGGAGCATAGCAATATTTAAACCTTTTTTGCGTTCGTTACATTTTCAATGAAGTCTTAAAAAAGTCGCCTAGTTTTTTCTGGTTTTTTATGCCGCTACAGCTTTTTTTATGCTTTTGCGAGCGTGCGTGTTGCAATAGATCAGCTTTTCCTGATTTGGCTCATCTGTGTCCAAAGAATAAATATCTTTTGAAGCAGCTGCTGCAAAACACAAAGCTTGTAAAGATTTTTTAAGAAAGTAATTCAAAATCAGTTCTACTTACAAGACCCTTACCGCCAAAAATAAAAATTACTGGGAAGTTAAAAAACGTAATTTTTTACCCAAAAAACGTCCAAACGTCAACGGGATACAAAAAACGTCCAAAAGGCGTTAAAAACGGCAACCTGGCAACGCTGTTTGACAGTTCCACAGATTTTAGTCCGAAGTTCAAAGGAACAGACTAATAGTCTTCTGATCCCTTTTCACTGCAAGTTGAATTATTTCAATATCTATTGCAAAATTTTATACGCACAAGACTAAAAAGTATAAAATAAATAAAATAAAAACAAACTTTTTAGTGTACCACGCTTTTTTAAATTGACTAAAAATTAGAAAATAATATATCTCAGTCCCATAGAATTTATTTTGATAACTTTTGATTTTGAAATTATAGCAAAAGCCATTATAAACAATTTATGAGATTAAAAATGAGAAGCGAGGGGCATATGGAATAGACCTGAATTTATATGAAAAGTAATATATGTATGAATGTGGTTATATGAATAACGACCGCTTAAAATCGATCTCAAATTTGTACTTTCTCTGTAGAAATTTTAGGTCTGTGTTATGTAGTTTGACTATTGTCAATTAAATCTAATGCTTTGTATTGTATGCGCTCCACGTTTTTCGTTTTCAATCTCATACATTTTTTATAATGACTTTTACTAATATTTCAAAATCAAAAGTTATGAAAACAAATTACACGTGACTGAGATATATTATTTTCTAATTTTTAGTCCATTTATAAAAGCGTGGTATATTAAAAAGTTTTTACTTTATTTTATTTATTTTGCAAATGTATTACTATGATTATGGGTAGGCTAGTTCAGGAAATCTTTTCATGAATTTGGATTAAAATCGGCTGCATAAACACAATTTAATGAAAATTAACTATGAATTAATTTTTCTTCATTTCGTGAAATCGTGAAGTATAAATTCGGCAACGTGTTGTTTCACAAACAGCCGTTTACTACGGTCATGACATTTTAAGATCAAAAGCATGTAGTTGAATAACCATGATTTAAACACCGGAAAAGTTGCGCGGATTTGTTCAATTATAAAATAAGTTAAAATAGAAGAAATTCAATTACATTAAAACCAATTTAAATATAACGTGGACCATTTCATAATACCAATGGCTTTTGAAAATTAAAATAAAAGGCAAAAAACAAACTACCCTAGTGTTTAGTTTCTCGCTAGTGCGCTGCCACTTTTTTAAAACACTCCCTTTCATAGATTCGCGAATTATGCATTTTTTAATTAACGAAATGAAGAATTCTGTCGCATAAACGTAGTATACATCGTACTATGACCTTCCGCTGGAAAAGCCCATATATCTTTACTTTGGAATTTATATGTAATCCAATATGGATATATTTTGGGCTTTAAAGAGCACAAATGTGTACTATCTTAGGTTGGCATGTGGCGGGATTTCAACCCGCGCCTTCGGTGATGTCAATTAACACAACTCTGCAACAGCAAACACTTATTAAAGTGCAATGTGATCATCTTTTATTAGAAAATGAGACCAATATTTGATAAGATTTTTTGAATTTGGTATCGATATTTCGAGTATCGGGGCTTTTTATCCCGATATTAATGGGTACCAGAGACCGGCTTTGAGTACTAATAAAATTAGTGACTTATTCATGATCCATAACAATTAGTGCAAATGAGTACTTACACTAATTCAAAAAATGACTAAGAGTAATTTTCACCAAACAAGAACACACTAAAACAAAAACTAACTCTTATTTGTGGCGGCAATTTTTGTCTCTATCGAGTATAGTCTACCCAGCTGGATTTTACTCATTTGGTAGTGAGAGGCTGAAAATAATTTCAATGGCGCGTATTCATAGTCCAGCAACTAAGTCGAAACTAACAAAGTTGCAACTTAAATTTAAGTACCAACTTAAAATTTACCTCTATTCATAGTCGCATTTCAGACTTCTACTAAGTAGTTTCGACTTAGTTTACGATATAGCAAAACGAGTGTGAAAATGTATCGATTTTTCTTTACGATATTTTGAAAAATTACATTTTTATTAAATAATGTCAAGTTTGATCATGCGTTTATGTAATTTTTATTTTCATTGCGTGATTATGCAAAAGAATAACGTATCATTTTCTTGTTAATTGTGTGAAATAGCCAGAACAGCCGCAGTGATGTGAAGTCGATGTTTATCGAAAGCATGCTGTGAATTAGAATTAAAGTCCTCTCTCGTCGTACAAAAATCACATAAGTCACTCATCATGCTTGTGCTGGCGCATGGCGTATGATAATGAAGCGGCTCTTGGAGTTTTCGAGAGAAAGATCCTACGCAAGATTTATGGGCTTTGCACATTAGCGATGGCGCACGATCTATACATAACTTAGCCAGAAAAGTCGAAACTAAGGCGACTATGAATAGCTTTAGTTGTGACTTAGAATAGTTTCGACTTAGTTGAGTACTAAATATGACTATGAATATGCGCCAATGAGTTTAATATTAGTTGTGTTCTGCTTTGTGCTACATCAGTGTTGGCATTTTTGGTACAATTGTACTTTTTTGATACAATTTCGTTTACTACGCAGTACTTTTTAGTACAATTTTGTGATGAATACTATAAATATATACGTAGCTTTGAAAATTCACTGCGGGAATTTTTTTTATCTTTTTGTCTTCGCCTTCTCGTTTTTGCCTTTGTAAGTTTTGAAATAACCATTATAACATAGCAAGAGGTGTGCTATCAACCTCACATTCCTAGGCAAGTTTTGAAAGAATATTTTCGATACTAAATCTTATTAAAACAAAATTTCAAAATCAGCTTCAGATAGTTAGAAACAGTGTCATCGTTAATTCTTTATGTTATTAAATATCATAACTTCACGACACTCATATATTGACTAGAGTTGACTATTTATTTTATTATTTTTTAATTCTAATTATTTGTTTATAAAAATATAGTTAATTCCTTAACAAAAACTGTATGAAAATAAGTTTAAATCTTTGAACAACATTAGAAAAGTCGACAAACTTTCGTAAAAATTTCGAGCTTTCTATTTCAAGAATAATAAAGTGCAAGTTTAAAGCAGCTGGAATTCGCCATCAACGTCATATCATCTAAACGCGATTTTTTTTGTTTAACGAAGAAAATGAGCAACACCTTCATCAAAAAAAAATATATATATATATTAAAAATCAACGATAAGTCCCAGCTATTTTAAACTTGCACTTAATTCAAATCGGACTAAAACGGCATTATCAAAACATGTATTTCTAGGAAATCGAGTTAAAAGCCCGAAATTTTTACGAAAGTTTGTTGATTTTTTTAATGTTGCACAAAAATTGAACCTTGGGGTTTTATTAAAGTATAAACTGCATTTTTATAAACAAATAATTAAAATTAAATAATTTTAGGATAAATGGCCAATCTTGTCAATATGTGAGTGTCGTGAAGTTTTGATAACCACTTGAAATACTAAAAATAAAATGTCAAACTTTAGTACTGAATTCAAAGAAGATGTATTCTTTATCCATGCATAATAACTTAAAAAAATTTGTTTGTTAAGATGTGTACCTTAAAATATGTGCATACATATTTATGTTCAAAGTGTAAAATGTACCTACATAAACTTTCACATGAATACCATCAAATCATTGATCTTGAAGGGAATCTATGTATGCATGTACTAAGAAAATATAGGAGCAAATTAAAAAGTCAATGCAATTTACAGTCGAAAAGTACAGTTTTTGTATAGATTTCGTACTGAAGGAATAATTTCATTTCCCAACACTGTGCGACATGCGGGCGCCACCATAAACAAGTGTGAGCTAAAAGTGAGAGTGTGTTAGTGTGCCTTCGCACCCAGCAAGAACGACCTGACGCATTCTCCAATACACTTACAAAATTGTCAATAAAAACCAACACATTTGCATATTAGCGATATCCATATGCCATTCTTTACGTTATATAACACGTTATTAATCGCATAATATCTGATTGAAAACAGACAACTATAATAGCGAATTCCATGTGAAAGAAAGAGAAAACTACTCACACTTGAAACGATTATGCGTTAGATTTCTCCAGGAGCCCTATGTAAAATGATGCAAAGTTTTTGAATTTCTCACACAAACTTTTTGTAGTACTAGGCGTATATAACGCATTATTTAACAGATAGGGTTCTTACTGGGCATGCTGTCACTTTCTCGTCGTTTGTACATGTTTTGTTGCTATAAACCAGACAAGGGCACTTTTGCCCGTATGGGCAAGCGAGCCCATTTCGCGGGCTAGATCAGGGGAAAATAATGGGCAAACGGGAAGGGGGCAACAAATCTTACTAATACACGTATACCAAGGAGAGCCACTGCACACGCATTCTGGAGTAAAGAGGCTCACTCTCCCAAACGTACGCCACATACACTCCTCGTCATTTGAATAGCTCAACTTTGTAATCTTTAGTATTTACACTTTTAATTTTGTTTATTTAATATTCATTACATCCGATTTTAAAACTTTATACAGAGTTAAAAAATGTCAACAAAGGGGTACAATAAAGTGCAAGTTTCAAGTGTCTGTAAAATAGCGGTGATTTTTGACAATTTTTTTGGTGATAGTGCTGCGCATTTTCTCTCATACAAAGTATGCTCGACAAAACTTTTATATGGAATAAAATGCACAGCACTGTCAATAAAAAATAAATGAATTTGAAAAATCGGGGCTGTTTTAGAGCCACTTCAAACTTGCACTTAATTACACTATAATTGAATGGGCTACAAAACTGCATATCAGAAATTTTTCTAAAAATATTATTAACTTATTCACTGCAGGTCATTAGGATGGCACACTCCTATGTTGACCTTTTTTAAGAACTGTTTCCAGCTCTCGAGAAAAACGAAAAAATCATATAAAATGCTGTCCAAGAAATGGAAAATAAACTTTCTTTTAAGTTTTAGTTTGTAAAAAATTTTAAAATTGCATTTACCCGTAGAA
>NW_023469637.1:0-5303 GCF_013731165.1 Rhagoletis pomonella | reverse complement strand
ATTTGTGCGCGCTGCACAAGTCGGACTCAAACCTAAATATTAAACAGCGTTATATCTTTGAATTTCATCGAAACCACCACCAACATCAAAAATAAAAACACGAAATGTCACGGCGTTCCGACATCTCTACGAAACAACTTTATTCGATGGTACCATCAGATAGTGAGGCTGAAGACTTCACCGACGAAGTTACCAATTGGGTGGTATCACCGAATACCGAAGAGTTTATGGGTTTCGGTAACACCACCGTTGAAACCAACGCCACCGATGCTTCCAACGTTACTACCGGTACAGATACAACCGCTGCTACCAATGCTGACGATGGGGCAATCATCAACGTTAATACTACTGCCGCTGCCGCTACTGACACAACTGCCGCTACTGACACAACTGCCGCCACAATTGTAGACGAAATTACAATCACCGATCTCGCTGCCACTGCCGCCACTACTACTACCGCCACTACTACTGCCGCCTATAATGCAACCACTACAGCTAGTGCCGCTTCCGTACCAGATCAGACAGTCGCTGTCCCTGCCGCCCGGGCTTTTGCCTTAACCACGACTATCCGTAATGCCGCCATGATAGCCGATCACTATGCCGCCGCAGTCAACACCAATACTGCCGCCAACACTAACAATAGAAACGAACGGCCAAATACGTCAAGCCGCTCTATACCAACAAATGCTAATCTAGATCATGAGTTAGACCACTGGCGTCGTAAGAAGGAGCTGCTCGAGCTCAAGCGGCAAGTAAGAGAGCTAGAGAATGCCGATCTGTCCCTCAGGAGCGCAGTGCGCAAGGTTGACTTTTGCGATATCGAGCACGCCTTGCCAAAGTTCAAAGGAGAAGGCGGAACACTGACCATTAGAAATTTTATCATTGACTTCGAGGAAATCATGAAGTCAGTTGAAGCTGACGCCCGCTTCAAACTGATATGCCTACGCCGCTGCCTCGAAGGGACAGCCAAACTATTCCTGCAAACAACAACAGCGTTAAACTACGAAGAGTTGAAAGTATCACTGCTGGAAGAATTTACCTGCGTGGTGGGTAAACATGATATTTATAAAAGGTTAGCGGAAAGGCGTTGGGACAGGCGCAACGAGACGTTGCATTTTTATATTTTAACAATGCAGGCCTTGGCAAAGAGGGGCCAGGTAGAGGAGAAAGAATTGATCGATTTTATTTTGGAAGGCATCGATAATCAGTTAACTAACATGCACATCTTGATGGGTGCCCGCACTATTGCCGAGCTGAAAAGCCTAGTGAATAGGTACCAAGAAAGGTACTTATTACCTGTGCCAGGCGCCAAGCGCCCTAATACCGCCACTGCCGTGACAAAGCCGGCAACCAGTGTCAGACGCGAAACACAGGTAAAAGAGTTGCCTTTATGCTACAACTGCTCGCAGAGGGGGCACATAAAACCCAATTGCCCATACCCACTGCGTCCTAACGCATCATGTTTTCGCTGCTGGAAGACAGGACATGACCACCGGTCATGCCCTAACCCGAAGAAGGTCATGAAGCCGTTGCCGAACACGACTGTAAATGCCGTAGATGCCGAAGAAATCGTGGGACTCGATAACTTAGATTTAGTAAGTATTGCTTTTGATATTAGTCCGGGAGGAAGTGCAGTTGTTAATAGGGTTCTTTCTTTATTTGACACCGGTAGTCCGGCTAGCTTTGTGAGGAGGTCATACGTACCCCGAAAAATTACTAAATTTGAAAAAACCAGACCAGAGCTTTATTGGAATTGGAGGAAAAGATATTAATATCCTTGGAGTAATAAGTTGTCGTGTAAATTTCATGAATAAAATAAATAAAATAAAACTTAACATTTTGAACGATGAGGATATGTCTACTCCATTACTATTAGGACGGGATTTTTTTAAGGCAAAATAAAATGTTTTTAACTAAACTAAAATTTACATACACTATAGACGAATTAAAGTCAGTGAATGATTCTTTGAAAGACTGCACTTTCCTGCCGGGTGAATTAACTTCTGTTATCAATGGGTTCGGCCTTTCAAGAGGCTATGGGGGGGTTAAAGACGTGAACCAAGAGGTAACCGAGAACTTTGAGAATACTAAGCCGACTAAGATTCTTTATGCCGTTGACCCTGATCGGTATCAAAATAAAACTAAAGCTAAACTTATTAATGCAAATGCCGCTGATATATATAAAACCGTGACTAGTAAGATAGACGTAAAGGGACAAAGTGCCGATGTTGAAGTTAATGCCGATGCCGTAGCCGTGGATGTAGGGGGGGATAAAGTTTCTAATGCCGCTAACTCCGATGCGACCCAAAATAAAATCACTGCTGATGCCGTTGACGTATACGTGGAACGTAATGACGTAGAGGCTGCCGATACCTATAATGCTGAGATAAATAAGATAAACTTACACATTCCAGATATTTTTAGTATTGACGTAGGTAGTAATGATAGTGAAATAGATACTGACCCTACTTTAGGGATACCTTGCCGAAAAAAGTTAGAGGAGATAATTTCACAGTCTTACACTGATTCACAAATAGATATAGAGCCTTACGAGTATGAGATGAAGATTCACCTCACGTCAGACGTGCCGTTTCACTGTGCCCCTCGTCGACTCTCTTTCACCGAGCGCACAACGGTTCAAGATATTGTTAACGATTTAGAGTCGCGAGGTATCATACGCCCCAGTAACTCACCGTATGCATCCGCAATAGTCTTAGTAAAGAAGAAGAGTGGGCAAACACGACTTTGTGTAGATTATCGTGGCCTGAATAAAATTACGGTACGTGACAATTATCCATTACCGCTCATAGACGACTGCGTAGAGTACCTAGAAGGTAAAAACGTATTCTCAGTGCTAGATCTGAAGAATGGCTTTCACCAGGTCCAAGTCTCACCGGACTCCATTAAGTACACTTCTTTCGTCACACCTGGCGGCCAGTACGAATTTCTCAAGATGCCGTTCGGACTAAAAAATGCCCCTGCCGTTTTCCAGCGGTTCATTAACAATATCTTTAGTGACCTTATCAAAGCTAGAAAGATTATGATATACATGGACGATATCATAGTTGCAACCGCTGGTTTCGAAGAACACGAAGCCCTTTTACGAATGGTTCTGAACCGCATTAAACTGAGAGGCTTGACGCTTAATCTATCTAAATGCAAATTCGGGTACCGCAAGATCGAATATTTAGGTTATTCAGTATCTGCCGCAGGGATAACTCTGAGTGATTCCCATATTAAAGACATTAGGAACTACCCTGTACCAACCAATCAAAGGGAACTACAGTCATGCCTTGGGCTTTTCTCGTATTTCCGGCGTTTTGTACCATCTTTTTCCGAGATCTCCAGACCCTTGCTTAATTTATTGAAGAAAGACGTACCCTTCTGTCTCGATGACAAGTGCATGGACTCATTTAAAATACTAAAAAATGCATTGTCAGAAGCCCCGGTATTGTCAATATATAACCCCCTAAGAGAAACAGAGTTACATTGTGATGCTAGCGCTGCGGGTTTCGGGGCTGTCCTTCTGCAAAAGCAGGATGATAAGAAAATGCACCCAGTGTCATACTTTTCCAAAGCAACGTCAGCAGCTGAAGCGAAATACCACAGCTTTGAATTAGAGACGTTGGCTATAATATATGCTTTGCGGCGTTTCCGCCCTTACTTAGAGGGAATCCCTTTTCAAATCCTGACGGACTGTAACTCATTGGCTCTTACGCTCGAGAAAAAACAGGTCAATGCCAGAATAGCCAGGTGGGCCCTGGAACTGGAGAGTTACAATTATAAAATTGTTCATCGCCGAGGCACCGCAATGAAGCACGTAGACGCCCTAAGCCGATGTGTTATGGCGATAGACGTATACAGCACCGACGTCGATTTCCAAATTCAAGTAGCTCAAGAACGTGACGAAAACCTAAAGAAGATACGTGAGAAGTTGGCGGTAGGAGAATTGAAAGACTTCGACTTGCAAGATGGTCTAGTCTGTAGGCTAAAGCCTGATGGAACCAGATTACTCTGTGTACCAAGTGAACTAGAGCAGAATATTATAAGGTTGTCCCATGAGAAAGTAGGCCATCAATCGGTTGAAAAAACATGCGACAAAGTAACCAGACTTTATTGGATCCCTAATCTCCGGAAGAAAGTTGTTGATTTTATAGGAAGATGTTTGAAGTGCATTATGTATGCATCCCCCCCTACGGCAAAGGAAAGGATTTTATACAATATACCGAAGCAACCGCGTCCGTTCGACACGCTACACATTGATCACTTTGGCCCTTTACCAGCTCTGCGGTCCAAGAGGAAATATCTTCTGGTAGTAATAGACGCTTTTACTAAATACGTGAAACTATATCCGACTAATTCTACTAGCACCCGGGAGGTAACCAGCGCACTGGATAAGTATTTCAGCTACTATAGCCGACCGAGGCGCATCATTTCCGATCGTGGCACCTGCTTCACTTCGCTAGAATTTAGTGAGTTCTTGCTAAAGCGCAATATAAGTCACATTAAAGTAGCAGTAGCCTCGCCACAGGCAAACGGCCAGGTGGAGAGGGTCAATAGAGTTATTAAAGCCATGCTAGGGAAACTCTCCGATCCCATAAACCACGCCGACTGGTCAAGTCGACTTTTACAAGCAGAATATGCTATAAACAACTCTAACCATAGTACGACAAAGAATTCCCCCAGTATGCTCCTGTTTGGGGTTGAGCAGAGGGGTGAAACCGTTGATGAATTTTCAGAATATTTTACAGAAAAGCTTGAATCAGATGAGACGAGAAACTTAGACAAAATCAGGGCTGATGCTAGTAACTCTATCCGAAGCACCCAAGAATACCACAACGCATATTTCTCAAAACACAGTAAAGATCCCAAAAAGTACGAGTAGAAACGTAGACACAGTGGTGGGGACCAACAAAAAGTTTTCCCCAAAGTATAAAGGACCTTACGTAATCTTCAAAGTTCTCGGAAACGACCGGTACGTAATTCGGGATATAGAGAACTGCCAAATTACGCAGCTGCCATATGACGGGGTCGTAGAAGCTAATAGAATGCGGAAATGGTTACCTCAAACCGATGCCGAACCCAATGACGAAGAAGAAAGCAATACTAGTACGCAGGTAGATTAAGAGGGTAGCTTAAGTGAAATGTTATAATTTATGTAACCTAGTCAAGTCATAATTTTTAGTATATTTTTAAGGTGATCGAGGGCGATCAAAAGTCAGATTGGCCGAGTTGTAAGATGTTTATCTGGCAACCCTGCATACACAATTACCAACGGCTGGGCCGTGTTCACTGCATATGCA
>NW_023469636.1:0-5304 GCF_013731165.1 Rhagoletis pomonella | reverse complement strand
GGTTGAATCGTCTTCTTCATTCTCTTTCAGTTCTTTGAGTGAGATAAGTGCGGACATGGATACATTGAAGTGGCTGTCTGTTGACCATTAACGATGAGTAAAAGTTTAAAATCACTGAGTAACTTAAAAGGAATACAGTTGACGTTGGTTAGATTGAATAAGACTTGTACATTTTCATAAGATTCTTTCATATCTGGTACAACTGCTAACAGTATTAGTCTTTTGACACTTGTTAATTTAGCTTTTTTGGCACACGTACCACCTTCAGAATAAAGACTCCTTCTGTTTATTTCTGGGGAAGCCGGTTTATTAAATATTGTTAAGCATATTTTCAAAAAAATGTTGACCTCCGTCCATCATCATTTTTACGAGTACATTGCCGGTATAACTGGTACAATAAAAACAGGTAGAAGCCAAATTGACATCAAACCTACAAAAGTCAAAGTTTTCGGGAGAGTAAAAATAAAAATGAGCGTGTGTAAGGAAAAATAAAAAAATTACATTTCGCTGGTTGACGTTTTTAAGTAAATGTGAAGTTTTGTATTTATTTATTTATTTTCTTTAGTTAAAATTTGTTAATTTGTATGTTCTTTTCTATTTTTTTATAATTGAAAGTTTATATTTATAGTACCTGTTTTAATCTTGTATAATATACAAATGTATGTATAAAGCGATATATGTACTAGGCATAACGTTGGGCAATCAATAAAACAACGGAACACAAATAATGATTGCGACATTCCCTGGAATGCATTTTCAATAAGTTTGGCTTTCTCCAACTCTGTCTTGAGTGCTGAGTTTTCACCCTCCAGATTTTCAATTATTGACTTCAGCAACAGAATTTCGAGTTTGTAGCTGGATTGTTCTAAGTCTCCACTAAACGACTTAAATTATAAATATTTCTATAAATATATCGCGTTTTAACAATGCTTACTCAGTTTGTGAAGCGCGATCATTTATTAAGCTTTCACAACTTGATTTATGAGTTGCAGTGTTGTTGGAAGGACTTTCCGGCATAAGGGTCATAGGAAGAGCACTTGGCATCAAACGTTCCTTTCCTGTACCTCCTGGTGCATTTATGAAATCTGCTGCTTTAAAATGCTTAACGCACAGCAAGGCATTTCGCTGCAGCTCTACCCCACAGCTGCTTTCCCAACGCTCCTTACGCCGAGGGCATTGAGGCACGTTAAAAAAATTAGTGATGTCTGCATTATATTTAACACCACATAAAAAACAACGCTTCAGGTGCTGCATTTTTAACACATACACTAAGTATAAACCGCACAACACTACAAAAATGCAAATGTTAATTAAAATTTGTTTTTAACGAACATTAAAAAAACAAACGACATGATATTTTAAGCGTAACGAAATATAGGAAATAAAATAAAATCAAGTTGAATTTTAAAGGTTTGGTTCTCATGAGAGCAACGTCTTTTTGGCTTCTACCTGTATTTATGTGCCTTGAGTTATACCCCTTTTCTCTGAAACGAATTCTAAAATTTCTTCTGCGTCTGCCCATACTACAAGTCTTCTATGTTTAGTCTCTGAATTTGAAACATCAAATTCGCATTTGTATATGCTATCCAGTGTTTTTGCTCTTTCGGACACATGTGTGAGATAATAAGGTGGAACAGATTTTCTACCTGCAATACTTCTTAAAAAATTCGTAATTTTTTTTTATCTGTTTAGCTGAAGAGCCAGTATTGGCGTGATAATTATCTAAAGCTTCAGTAGTGAAAACAACAGGGTTTTTTTTTTCAACTGAATTTAAAATTACTCTTAACTTGCGGCCTATTGTACTCAAATTCAATGACGTGTTTTGATGACTAGATGTGCTACCACCGTTAAAGTCGCTAGATAAATCAATTTTTCTTTGTAATATCGAAGTAGCAACTTGCTCCTTCTGTTTTTCTGGAAGTTTTCCAACAAATTTTAACACATTGTCCCGAGATTGAGCAGGAGTAATACAAGGATGAGATTTACCTCTACCAACTTCCTGAAAACACAAATTGCACATTGAAACAGGTGGTCGTAATGTATCATCGTAACAATTACATAAGTCTTCCATTCTGCGAGTTTCTTTAGATAAAATTATATCCGCATGATTATGCATGGATGGCAAAGTTCTTTTAGACTTTCCATTTCCGTAATCAGTCAAAGTACGACGACATGTTCCACAAATTCCGAGTGGAAATCATGAATCAGACACTTCAAAATTTGCGTTTACATGCCTTTTTATTAGATTCTAATATTTCTCGCTGATGGTATAATTACTCTGATGATTGCTAAATACTCATCTTCGGTTTTCGCCAACGTCCAATACCCGATGCTTTATGTCGGTTACGAATTTGAATATTGTATGCTGTTTCTACTTGACGATCCTCGGCTGCTGCTGAAGTGTTTCGCTGTGTCGACTTCGCTGCTTCGACTACCGGCGTTAACTTCGCTGTGGTGTCGACTTTGATGTATAAGTCTTGACGTCGACTGCGCTGCTTTTTGGCGTCTCGGTGTATTGTAGCTGATATAGCTGTACGAAAAATGCTTTCTTGGATTTTAACTACGAAATGTGCGTATTTTGATGGATTCCGCAACAGTTTCAAAGCTTATGCTCTGCTCACAACTAGACGCAGCGACAATTTAAACATTTTATGCACATATTCATCTACACCAGTTCTACATCAGCTTTTAATTTCTAATAGCTCTCCACTCGTTGAAATTCCTGGCTGAGCCCCCAATTTTGTAGGACTGCTGGTAGAGAATACCAGTCAAGTCCTCGATGTTCGCCGGATTCTTTTCCAATTAAGACACGTACTACAACTTTAAAGTTGATGTAGCATATATTTATTCAAACAGTATACACATATTGAAGTAATATAATTAAAGTACAAAAAGTAATACTATTTACAGCAGTTTGTTGCGCGCAGTTGCGTCTTTTCCTTTTTACTGTCCGACTCCAACTGACTCAACTGACCGTTCGTATTCGGCGATTTCAAAAGTTAGTCGTCCTTCGTTCGGTTTCGTCCACTACGTTTATTTAAATGTCATCTGTCATCAGTCCGGTACCCTACATCCAGCACTACATAGATACATATACACACATGTATCTAGAGTAGGGTGGTCCAAAAATTCATGTCAAAAAGTAAAGTTGGAATTTTTATCTTCTTATTATTCTATGCCAAAAAATATACCCCTATTTTTTTATTTTGAAATCAAGAAATATTTAGAGGTCGCTCAAAGCGCTCAAAGACTTCGATGTATTTTATATGGGGAAAAAACCACTTTTCGTAGAAATGGTATAGAACTCAAGAAAATCAATATTTTTCGTTCGGAAAACTCTATTTCTCTTCAGGAGATTCCCCATAACAATACCCAGTTATCTATTTAACAATTTTTTCATAGTAACTATACTTTATAGCTCCGCCAAAACCCCCCCTGAAAATGCCAGAAAATGCAATGGGGGGTAAATAAAAAATGTTTAGTATTAAAAAATGGTTAAGTAAAAAATTTTATATTGTTACTGGAAGTCTCTTGAAGATAACTTTCTAATCGAAAAATATTGATTTCCAAGAATTCCATATCATATCTATATAAAATACATAGAAAACTTTAAGTGCTTTTCGCGACCTCTAAATATTTTTTGATTTCAAAATAAAAAATACGTGTATATTTTGTTTGATATAGAATAATCCTAGGGGGTGAGGGCAATAAAATTCCGACTTTACTTATTTTGGACCACCCTTATGTACCCAGGTACATGTTTATGGATGCATGCTTGTTCACACATTTATTTATTACTGGCCTTAGCATGTATCATGTGGCATGTGGCATGTGGCATGTGGCATGTGGCAACATATGTTGCATATGAAACCAGCTTCAGCAGGGATAACCCAATAAGTGACGTGATAGTTTTTTAATTTTCTTATTATATTTTTTTACATCTTTTTGGCTGAGTTACGCCCCTTTGTATTTTATTAAAAACTTTGAATGTTAAATATATCTAGAGGCCCTCTCATACGTCGATTATGTTTAGGACTAGATTTTTTATTGCCTCAAAAAGAAAGGATCAAAAGCAAGAGAACTAAATTTGTACACAGATAAAATAGGCACACCTATCCTCAATAAAAAAGAAGTTTAATGAAAATGCCTAATAAAACGGTTCCCTGCATCTTATTCCAACTATTTCATAGTTTCAAAATCCATTCCTAATGAAATCTTAGCTGATCGTTTCGGAGTTTTTTCCACCAATTACTTTTTTCGATCTATAAATATTTTTACTTACTTTTTTATCTTTATTTTTTTGTTAATTTAATGTTACAATGTATTTTATAATTACGAAAAAATAATAATGGAATTGAAAAAGAACTGATAATTCTATAAAATAGTATAATAATAATAAAAAGAACGATTTAGTTTGAACCAAATAATTTATTTTAACCAAATATTGTATATTTTAATATACAATGTAAAATTTAAATATGTATGGAGGAGTATTCTACGACCGTTCTTCTTAATCTTTCTTGGTAGGAAGGATCATCTATCACATTGATTTTGTAGCGGTTCCAAAGAAGTCTCTATGAACTGATTCACCTGGCTGCTCCGACCACAATCCAAATCCTTCACCTTCTAAAAAATGCAAGGAGTGCTCAATATGTTCAAAAATTACGTGAATTTTCAATGTCACAGAAGCTTTTGTACTGGTATAAGCCTTTTTCAATTCTTTAATGAATTTATCTAAATCCTAGCCGGGTATCGACGTAGAAAAATAACAATCCACAATTTTGTTCATAGCTTTGAAAGCAGAAATGAAAGGTGTAAGTACAAATTTGCCTACATTTGAATAAATTTCTGGATCATCGAGTGCATATGCATTTTGTAGAAGTTTCCTGCAAGCATTTCCTTCAAAAATGTCTCCATGATAATTTTTTGCAATGATATTCAACTTCTTTGGCCACAGCAATGCCTTTGCTTTTGTAAGTAGCGGAACTAATCCATTCCAGAACAAATGGTTAACATAGCCTTGTAAGACATGTAATTCAGGAATTGGACATTTTTCAATAACAAGTACATTATCATCTTTGAGGAGAGGTGAGTGAATAGTGCTATGATTTTCCATTGCAAGTTTCTTATTTTCACCTGCAAGAACAAACTGCTCATGATCATTTTTTAAATCTCCATAAGTTTTTAAACGTAAACAAGCGTTGCTAGCTTATAAGCATTTCGATCCAGCATTGGACTCATCATCTTGCTCACTATCGGTTGAATCGTCTTCTTCATTCTCTTTCAGTTCTTTGAGTGAGATAA
>NW_023469635.1:0-5305 GCF_013731165.1 Rhagoletis pomonella | reverse complement strand
AAAACCGCGTATCGTCATTCTGCAAAACCGCGTAACTGACATTTGCTGCCGAAAATTGGATTTGCTCACACAAGCTCTTGGCTCAATCCTTATCCATTCGTCCTGAAATATACTAGCCAGAAATGCATTATCTTGATACGCGGTTTTGCATTTTGTTGATACGCGGTTTTGTACTTTAAACGACGGTATGTATATTAAGATATTGCGTAAAGCATCCTTTTAAGCTAATTAAAGCAATTGCGCTTATACTATTTTGGTTAGATCTCTTCATATGTTCATTGCTTCGTTCACAAAACATAAAATGCTTTAATTTCACGCTTAAGTCGCGATTCTTTATACGTTTAGAAAACGTAATGCTTTCTACCATCTTTAATGAAAATCGATTTTTGAACGAAAAAAACTTTATAGGAAATATAAAATTTTGGCCTATTAAAAAAAGTATCCACATTTATACTGACCGGAAAAAACAAGTATCCCGCAAAAATTCGTCTAAAAATGTATCCATCCAATTTAGATCCAAACGGCATCCCTGAACATGAGTGACTGAGCAGATGTAGAAGAGAGCATCTCAACATCATGTGCTTCGCCACCACCACTAATAGTAGGCCCATCACCAGCAGCGTCGGAGGATGGGAGACTCCACAACTTTTTTCGGCTGCACACCCAAAGCACTACATTCAGTATTAGAATTGTTGATGCTGGATCTCTCTCCAGGCGTGGTAGAAGTAAGAGTTTTTTTTGATACGGTTTGCAAATGCAGGTTATTACGGTCATCGACCTTAGCTTTGGAGCGCGTACGAATATGGTTGGTCAACGAGTTAGAGTTGTTTAACTTTTTATTGCTGTCAACTATGATATTAGCACACAGACCTTTTAATGAGCTAATGAACTCACTGAGTGCATTTATATTCTTTTGGGCTTCCTCAACGCTCATATTACGAAGTAGCAGAATGGCCCAATGCACAATTATCACATTGAAATAGCAAATTTTTATTAGTTTTCAAAATGTTTAATGCACCAGAGCTTAGTTTTGCACATTTAATATGAGTTTCGTTTTTACAGATGCCACAAAAAAGGTGCTCTTCACCTTCACTTAAAGTGGAGCACTTAACACAGTTCATTATATTGCCAAGATTCAGACAATGTTAAGCAATAGATAATCACCACGGCGACTGGTACTTTCCACTTTGTGTGACAATAGTCGCATTCCTATTTTCTGCGACAGCCTCTTTTTTATAAAGTGGTTTCTGTTTGCTTTTGATTTGTTTGTTAGCGATGAACAATTCATCACCGCTATTGAAATTGCGAATGGGCAAGCGAGTTTCATTATTTCTTGCATTCCTACTTTCTTGCTCATGCAATAAAAGAGCCTTTAAGTCCTCATTTGTGTGCTCCCTAAAGTTTGCCAGTTCCTGGTAATTTATTCTAGCAGTCCTGTTAAGGTAAACGTCGGCGGTCTTTCTATTAATCACTGAATGGATTGTATTATTATATCTATCAACAGATATTGCGAGACGTTCTTTGGGTGTTAGTCTAGGATATTCAGCGCAAAGGCAACGATATATTTCGATCAGTGCAGAATGTAACCTCTTGACCTGACCATTGACCTCGCCTCGTTGCTTTGGTGTTTTATACTATTCCTAAGGATCTAATGTAGTTTAATATGAGTGGGGTTAAAAGTCCACGCTCATTGTCCATAACTGAAGCTCGTGGTACTGTAAAGTAGTGCAGTGCAACTGTTAATTTTTTTCTCAAATGAGTAGAAGATTTGTTCTTTCTCGGAAAAAGCTTTGTGAATTTATCGATACAGCTAAGTATTTCTGTCGCTCTATTTCGAAAATATCAATTTGTAGAATCTCACACGGATAATTAGGGATAGGGGTTGGCTGCATATACGGCTTTGAAGGACGCCTATCATATTTGTTTAGTTTATATGTTTCACATTGATTAATGTATTCCCTAATATGTTTAGACATAGCCGGAAAATAAAATTTTTCAAGGATTTGTTCCCTATTTTCGCGAGCATTACGATGAGCACGTCTATGCTCGTGTTGAATTATGCTAAATACCCTATCAGCAATCGTAACATTCTCCACTATGCGCTACGTGATTCTAATTTTGTATCTGCTGAAATTATTGACATAAGCCCTTTGCAACCCATGGATCGAATCTTATGGTATTTTAATGCCGTTTATTACACTTGGATTTAGATTTTTCTTTAGGGCAGGCACCAGACATTCGCAATTTAATACGGGCATCGTAGCAAAGTAACTGTTGTAGCCCATATGAGGTTCTTCACTACACTCGCAACTCGCCCCCTTTCGTACGTGTAGAATGAGGTCTGAACCATCTTGCTCGGCGGATAGGGATAAGTCAATACAAGTAAATCCAAGTACAAACTCGATACTTTTCTCAAGTTACCAAGTAGTTTTTTACTCGATACTTTTTACTGCGATCCAAGTAGGTATCGAAAAAAGTACTTGTATCGGAAGCGCAAAACTTATTATGCTTCAGTATCTTTTTTGAAAAGCAACCCATTAGAGGAATGGGAAGATATGCGCACTACATTTCCGCAGATATATAAGCAAGCCCGTCCATACATAACGGCTGTTGGTTCATCTGTCCCTTGCTATCGGCTTTTCTAAAAAACAGGTACAACAGGTATGTTCTAAAATTCGAAAATTCGAAATCGACTCGATTTTGATAATTTTCTCCATGGTTTTTAACCCAAAAATTTAAAAGTCTCGCATAAAAATGATTTATTTCATATCGCTGCTGCTTCTTTTAAGGGTTTCAATTATAATATTCACTGTTTTCATCAGATATAATTAAAAAATATTTGGCAAATCGAGTCGAGTTCAAAGTTTCGAATTTCAGAACATGCGCGTATATCAATCTCTCGCCTGTCAGGAAAACATTTGGAAAAGTAAATTTTTTTGAGGAAATATAACAAAAAAGGAGTTATTTTCTCAAACTTATTTTATATGAAAAACCTTTATCTATTAATCTTGTAAAAATGTATTCTATTGCTTTTGTATGAAAAAACATTAGAAGATAAATAATCTTATAAAAATTCATACTTTCATCATATCTCGGGTGTCGTGTTTTTTAAAGCTCGCTAATTAATAATCAAAATTATTGTACAGTGCCCGTGGAATTATACCAAAGGTGCAAAAAAGTGCGCGAATACACCACCGTTGGTGACTTGGTGCCTAGCGAAGGTTCCCCACCGAAAGTGGAGGTTTTTTATCGTGTCTCTTTTGTGAAAATCCAAACAAAATCTCTGGCTGTTACTTTATAAGCAAAGAGAGAGAGTGAGTGAAAAGTGCGCGAAACTTTTGTTGTACCCTCAAACAGAGGGACAATAAAGAAGTGTCAACAGCAAGTGTATACAAAGTTGTCAAAACGCAGAAAAAAGTACTGCCAAGTGAAAAAGCGAGGTTTCACACCTCCTGCATGAATTCCCCAGGTAAGTTTGCATACCCTTTTCGTAGGTGTCCAAAAATACCGCGATCACCTGATCGCACCCATTCACCTGCATTTCAAGCGGCGCAGCAATCTACTGACAATGCCGCTGCCACCCAACTGCATAGTGAGCTAAATGACAATGTTGTCGATCCGTCAGCAGTTGGGAGTGAGATGGGGAGTGAAGCTTGCGCTCAATCAAATCAAGTGAGTGAGCGACCTGTAGCGATAAGAGATATGGAGGTCGTAAACAAACTGAGAGACACACACACTATTAGTATGGTGAGAGCAAAGATTGAGGAATTGAGTAGGTTGATGAACGGACAACGTCATGTCAAATGAAGAATGTGTTAGCTAGCGCTGCTAAACTATGCAAAAGCATTGAGAATGATGCAAAAACAATTAGCAAGGGAAATATGGAGTCGAAAAGCACTCAAACTGGTCCAACAATTGTAGCCAAAAACCAAACGAAGCGTAGCAGAGCTTCAACAGAAGGCGGTCTTATAACCGAAAATCAGGCCCAACCAATATGAAAACGGTCGCGTTTTTCTTCCTCTCGCGCTGACGAAACCGGTCAGTCACGCACAAACCCTACTGGTCGGGATGAGGCCGATGAAATTCCGAGTGGTCTTCCTGAGGATGGCGGGCCAAATATCCCAGCAGACAAAGATGGTTGGACCAAGGTGGAGAAAAAGCAAAAGCTGAACCCAAAAAGAAAGATGGCCTGCCCCGATGCCATAATTGTTAAAAGTTCAGGGGATTGTTCATATGCAGACATTTTAAAAATGGTTAAAAGTCAGGACAGCCTCAAGGACTTCAGTGAATCAGTTCGTAAAATACGGAAAACAGCAAATGGGGAACTGCTGTTTCAACTCGGAAAAACATCGGACTAAAATACCACAAAACTAAAAACTGCAGTAGGCCAACTACTATCTGGAAAGCCTGAGGTGAAAGCGCTAACAGAGCAAACGCTGGTGGAAATTCACGATATTGATGAGATCACATCCGGGGAAGAAGTAGTGGAAGCCCTCAATCCCTTACATAGTGACATGAATTTTAAGAACTCAGACATCCGCTCATTGAGAAAAGCCTATGGTGGTACACAAACTGCTTCTCTCTTGTTGCCCACTGACACAGCCAGGGCTCTAATTGAAAAACGAAAAGTCCGGATCGGGTGGATGATACGCCGTATTCGTGAAAAAATTCAGATCACACGTTGCTACAAATGTTTAAAGTGGGCCACATCGCGAAAAACTGTTCGAGTACAGAGGATCGAAGAGGTGGCTGCTTTAAATGCGGTGAGGAAGGGCACACAGCCAAAACATGCAAAAACCCAGCGAAGTGCGTCTTATGTGCAAATAAAGACCCATGCTAAGCAAATCACCACACCGGAGGCGTAAAATATCCTTTTTATCAGGAGGCTGTCCGTAAACTACAAAGACCATGAGAGTACTCCAATTGAATCTGAACCATTGTCAGTCCGCTCAAGGCCTACTAGCGCAAACAGTAAATGAGTTAAGCGTAGACATTGCAATCCTCAGTGAACCTTATAAACACAGAGATGCCACAGTATGGACTCGCGACATAGAGGGGAAAGCAGCAATTTGGTCATGTGGACAAAAGCCGAGTTTTATTCAATGTGTAGTCTCCGAAAACTGCTTTGTATGCGCTAAACTTGAAAATTTGTATGTGTATAGTTGCTTGCTTGCGGCGTTCGAGGATATTGTCAACAAACTCTGCCTGGATTCCAGAGGGAGAAGTAATGTAATTGTAGCTAGCGACTTCAACGCATGGGCGCACGAATGGTGCTGCCCTAGAACAAGTCCAAAGGGCAAAACGC
>NW_023469634.1:0-5305 GCF_013731165.1 Rhagoletis pomonella | reverse complement strand
CTAAGGAGCAAATGGCAGCGGAAAGCCCCATCGCAAAGGCGTACTGGGCACAATGGAACAGCTTAAAATTAATATCTGGCTGTTTGCATAGGGTATGGGAAAGCGAAGATGGCCAGTGCTCCCGCAACCTGATAGTAGTTCCAAGGGTAAGAATTCCGGATGTACTCAAGGAATTCCACAATGGTCCTAGTGGAGGGCACCTTGGAATCACGAAGACCCTGGAGAAGGTTAAGCAGAGGTTCTATTGGGTTGGTTGTCGGCAATCGGTCGCAGAGTGGATTGCTAACTGCGCGGAGTGTATTGAAGCTAAAGGGCCGAAATTCAAAAGTCATGACCAGATGAAGCAATATAACTCAAGTGCACCTTTCGAGCGGATTACCATGGATGTAGCTGTGTTGTTATGGACTACTTTAGCAAATGGCCGGAGGTATACCCGATTTCAAACCAGGAAGCTAAAACAGTAGCGGAGGTATTCACTTACAATTGGGTTGCGAGATACCGTGTACCTATAGAGCTGCACTCTGACCAGGGAAGAAATTTTGAATTGGCGGTGTTCCAAGAGATGTGCCAGATACTGGGTATCCGGAAAACTCGAACAACGGCTCTTCTTCCGTAATCAGATGGCATGGTGGAACGGTTAAACCTACGCCTGGAAGAGCATTTGCGGAAGGTCGTGGACAAAACTTAGAAAGATTGGGATGTCCGCATAGCCCTGTTCCTGATGTGATACCGGTCAGCAGTGCATGAAACAACGGGTAAAACTCCTGCAAGGGTAATGTTCGGCAGTGGGCTCCGTTTGCCTAGTGACCTGAAGTTTGGAGTAACTGGCGATGCAAGGAGAATTGGGAAAGAGACGTCCAACATCCTGGAAGAGGAGTTAAGAGAAATACATGCTCTTGTGAGACAGCGAACCCAAATTATGAGTGACAAGATGAAAGCCAAGAGGGAGACTTAGTGTTGCTGTACAACCCACAACCGAAGAAAGGTTTGTCCCCAAAACTGTAATGCAACTGGGAAGGTCCGTATAAGGTCGTGAAACGGCTGAATGACGTAGTGTATCGAATCCAGACCGTTGGGAGACCAAGAAACAAGATGAAGGTGGTCCACTTGGAAAGGCTTGCAGCGTTTGGAACAGCAAGTGGGTCTGATCGGGACGATCAGACTTAGGTGGAAGGCAGTGTGACGAATAGTGGGGCAACGCGACGCGAACAACGAGAAATAGGCAGAATGTTCGAGGAATAACGTAGAATGTTCCACAAAGAGAAACGTCAAGTTGGGTGAACACTGCGAACAGCGAGAGAAAGAGAATGAGCGATAAACTTCAGAACGTTCTAGAGTTGCCACAGAGAAGTGGGTTAGTTACAAAACAGCAAGCTACAAGTAAAGTGAGCAGAGAAGCGAGTTGCGAATAAGCAAGCTATAAGTTTAATTGTGTTAACAAGTTAAGTTAAGCGTTGTTATTGCTTTAACAAGTATTGTAAAGTGTTTTTACTGTATTAGCGAGTATTGTAAATTGTTTGTGGTACAATAAAGTTAATTGTACTACAATTTGGTCATCGTTAGCATTTATTTAACAATCCAGGGATACGAGCCGAAGGATATTTGGGAAATCCCTCTAGGTTTCGAGGATAATCGTTACAATTGGTGTCAGAAGTGGGATTGTTAAATAAACCCCGAAGGATAAACTTTTGAAAATGGCAAAAATTCAGGACTTAAAGATTGAGGAACTCAAACAGGAGTTGGAGAAGCGAGATTTAGCAACCTCCGGAAGAAAAGTGGAGTTACTATCACGGCTGCGAGAGGCTATGGAAGCAGAAAGCATCGACGTGGACAAATACGACTTCCAGGGTAAACTTGACGATGCATCCGCAAAAGATGAACAGAAGAATGAGGCCGCTTGTTCGTCGAAGGATATGCAGCAGACATCCGGGAAGGTTGAAGAACAGCAAAAGGCTCCTTCGTCATCACCAGCTATGGACATGCACATGTTATTGGCTGCCATGTCACAGATGTCATCACAGATTTCATCCCAGCTGCAAGTGCAGGAAACACGCATGTCATCGCAACTGGAAGCACAGAAAACGTACATGTCGTCGCAGCTAGATGAAAAGATTACTCAGCTACAAGAGAATTTATTCAAAGATAACGCGGAACTCAGTGAGAGACAGGATAAAATCGAGGAACGACAAGATAAAATCGAAGAGCTAATTCAGGAGAAAGTCGAAGCAAAGGTAGAAGAGTTGGAAGGTCGTCTCCGAGATTTGCAGATGAATCGTCCAGCTACTTCGACAAGTGCTCCCAAGATAAAGACTCCATCCTTTCCAAGTATTTAAGCTCCAGTTCGAGAAGACAGACAATGCAGACAATTCCTGACTGTGAAAGGAACAATTACGATTAATGGGTGCAGTGGAAAGACGTTATGGTAGCGAGCACAGGACACAGATTTACCAGATGGAGCTGGAGAATCGCTGCCAGAAATCCAACGAGACTCTACAGGAATTCGCCTCCGAGGTTGAAAGGTTGGCTCATTAGGCCATTGGAGATGCTTATGGTGAGCACCTCGAAAGAATAAGACTCCAGAGGTTCATCAACGGAATGCGGGACGTGTATACCAAGCGAGAGACGTACGCGAATCCAAAGCCAACGTTTGCTGAAACTGTCTCGTATGCTCAGACGCGTGAAACGGCGGCGCTCCTAAGTAGACCAGCCTACAAAGCACATCGCGTGGAAGTGGAAACAAGGTACGAGCCAAATGAAATGCTGAAGAAGATTATCCAACTGCTGGGCGAGAAGCAGCACGGCTCTGGCAAATGTTTTAAATGTGGAAAGCCAGGCCACTTCGCCCGCGATTGCAGCGCAAGTTCCAGTGCGCTCAACAATTCAGCAGGACGCAAACGCAGGGCTGAAAGGGACGAATCCAACTCCAATCAGTCGTTAAACTAAAACGAGCCAGCAGCAAGGGGCGCGCGCTGGCTCCCGCAATTGAATGCCCCATAATCTCCGTCTCGCGAATTGGCAGAAAGGCGAGCAACGTTACTGTTGGTGGATATGTGGACGGACATGAGCGAGTACTAACTGCGGATACGGGCGCATCACATTCCATCATTCGATCTGATTTGGTCACTAAAGAGGTAAGGCCATTACCTGGAGCAAGGTTGAGGACAGCAACTGGTGAGGACACCCACGTTGTAGGAGAGGTAATATGCAAAGTCGCAATAGGGAATGTGACGGTGTTACACAAGTTCATAGTCGCGGCGATTATGGATGAAGTCATCATTGGATTAGACTTCTTGCTTACTCAAGGTATGCAGATCAACATGAAGAACACGATTATGATGGAAGTGCCCCTTCGGTTTGGGTTTGATGGTCCGTACAGCAGCAACCGAGTGATCCTAGAGGGAAGCGAGCAGATGCCACCGAAGTCAGAAGCAGTTGTGCAAAGATTGATGGAGATTGTGGGACAAACAAATTGTGGGTTGTTGAAGTAACACAAAATTCTACACTGGACGTACTTATTGGTAAAACCCTGGCTAAGACGCAAAAGGATGGACGCATCCCAGTTCGAGTGCTCAATGAGTTCAAATCACCAGTCAAACTCCGAAGATGAACTGTACTGGGGCAATGTCGAGAGGTAGAGGCAATCTTAAACTGCGAAAAATTAACTGAAAGCGATTCCATTGGTGAGAATGACATTGCGGAAGACATTAATGCATGGACGGAAGGCTTGGAAGAAAAATACCAGAACAAGGCTAAGGAACTTCTCCGAAGATACTCCAACATATTCGACAAGGATGGCGACAAACCAGGCAGGACTAACGTAAAACATCGCATTGATACTGGCGATGCAAGGCAAATCCGTCGAGCTCCTCGGAGTGTTCCACTTTCCAAACGTGAAACTGTTAGCCAAATAATAAAAGAAATGAGCGAGAGAGGTGTGATTGAACCATCAGCGAGTCCATGGAGTTCGCCTTTAGTACTTGTGAAGAAGAAGGATGGTCAAATGCGTAGACTACCGGAAACTAAACGATGTGACGAAAAAGGACAGCTATCCTCTTCCCAGGATCGATGACACTCTGGACTCGTTGACTGGGAAAAAGTGGTTCTCAACACTCGACCTTAAGAGCGGTTATTGGCAAGTGGAGGTAAGTGACGAGGATAAGGAGAAGACAGCTTTCAGCGTTGGAGACGGTCTGTGGCAATTCACGGTGATGCCCTTTGGAATTATGCAACGCTCCTGCCACTTTTGAACTTATGGACCACGTGCTGAAAGGACTGCATTGGAAAACATGTTTGGTGTATCTAGACGACATTATCGTATTGGGTTAAAGCTCTGAGGAACACCTGAACAATTTGGAATAATTTTCCAGAGGATAGCTGGCGCTGGTCTGAAGCTAAGTCCTAAAAAGTGCTCACTGTTCAGGAAGGAGGTGAAGTACTTAGGGCACAAGGTGACAACGGAGGGCGTCTGTACTGCGAAGGAAAAGATAGAAGCAGTAAAGGATTGGCCAAGACCTAGGAACCTGCACGAACTACGAAGTTTTCTTGGGCTATGCACCAACTACCGCCGATTTGTTCCGAATTTCGCCAGCGATGCTAATAGCCTCCACGAGCTCACTAGGAAAAATAGAGCCTTCGAGTGGAACAAGGAGCAGGTGGAGGCTTTCCAGACTCTGAAGGAACGACTATGTACTGCACCTATGCTAGCGTATCCCGTTCCAGGTGCAACGTTTATTTTGGATACGGTTATGCCATAGGAGGCGTACTGTCGCAGGTAATTGATGGGCAGGAGAAGGTGGTTGCCTACTATAGCCGGTCGATTGGAAAACCAGAAAGGAACTACTGCGTGACTCGGAGAGAACTACTAGCGTTGGTTGAGTGCGTCGAACATTTCCACAAGTACCTCTATGGGCAACGTTTCCGAGTTTGAACGGACCATGCAGCGCTGAACTGGTTACTACAGTTTACGAATCCAGAAGGACAGCTAGCTTGGTGGATTGAGAGACTGCAAAGTTATGACTTCGCTATTGAGCACCGCAAGGGAAGTGTCCACGGTAATGCTGATGCCATGTCCCGCCGACCATGTAGCCTTGAATGTAAACACTGCTCAAAAGCTGAGGGAAAAGAGGACATTATTGACGTCCGTCTAACGACAATAACACCAGCGGAAGAGTGGAAGGAAGAACAGCTACGAAAGTGTCAGCAGGAAGGTCCAGATCTGGAGCTTTTGATGCATGGACTGGAGGCAGACAGAAGGCCAACTAAGGAGCAAATGGCAGCGGAAAGCCCCATCGCAAAGGCGTACTGG
>NW_023469633.1:0-5305 GCF_013731165.1 Rhagoletis pomonella | reverse complement strand
TTAGTTGTTAAACTCATATCAACAAATAAAGACCGGTCTCGTCCGGAACAATTTGTTTTGTAACCTACCGAGCCGGGTAGTTTAACTGGCGCCCTGACGTGGAGCCCAGTCGCGAGTGCAAAAAAACCAACAAGTCCTAAAGAATGCCACCTAATCAGCGGCAGGACATCGTTGAAAGCCTCGTAATAGGAGGAAAGGCTCCTTAAAATAAGAAGCAACATCCTACGACTGGAGCGATACAATTTCTTGGGAGGAACGCTTAAGTCAATAGACATAAAACGTGTGTGGACACAGGAGCCGTAGTCATCGTGGGAATCATCCTCGAACAAACCGGAATAATCCTGCCCATCGCCTCGCATGATGCAACCTTACCTTATTTTGTAAGTTTATTTAACTATAAGTGAATGCAATATATTTAGTTGTGCGAAAAGCGTTAAAATTTTTTTAAGCAAGTGAATTTTATGAAATCAAATCAAATAGAAAGAAGTAAGAATCCTTACGAACAAAGTGAATTTTTTGAAAAAGATAATTAACATATATAGTTAGTTTATGTGACGAAATCAAATAGTAATTTTTATAAAATTACAATTTTTGTGAAATTTTTGAAATAACATAGTTTATAAAAAACAACTTAACGGATTATAAATAGAAGAAAATAAATAATTAAAGTGCGAATAACTTGATAATCAAAATGCCTGAGGATAACATACCGTCAGTTCTCAGACCCTCCATCCTTACCACTGGCACTACAGCCAGCAGCAGCAGTGCTATGACAGGACTAGAAGAGACTATCCGCAGGATAGTCCGAACAGTTTTTCAGAGTGAGGGACAGAAACTAGTTAATAATATAGTGAATCCAAACCACGAATTTCTTAATTCGAGTGATGAGCCTGTAGTTGCTCAAGGAAGCACGGATTCCGACCGTGTTCCAGAGATAGCCAGGACTATCCGTGAATTTTCAGGGAACCCTAGTGAATTTAGTTCGTGGAAAAAAAGTGTAGAGAGGCTATTAGAGTACTACAGACAGCATCAGGGAACACCAAAATACTTCGGTATACTTATGGCAATAAGGAACAAAATCGTAGGTCATGCAGACGAAGTGTTAGAATCGTACAATATTCCACTGAATTGGACGGCCATTCGCTCTTGTTTAACTTGGCACTATGCCGATAAACGAGACTTAAAAACTCTAGAGTACCAGCTATGCAGCCTGGTTCAGGGACGCTTGCCGATTAGGGATTTCTATCAGCGAGTCTATTCACACCTCTCCCTGATATTGAACAAAATATCCTGCCTGGAGGAAAGTCCGGAAGCTATTAGAGTCCTGACTAACATGTATAGAGAGAAAGCTAGAGACGCTTTCATAAATGGACTAAACGGCGATATGCCAAGGCTTCTAGCAGTGAAAGAACCAAAGGACCTCCCACACTCACTTCATCTTTGTGAAATCCTTGAAAATCAGCAAAATTTTTCACCTCACAATAGGTTAAATAGACAAGTAGTTTCAACTCCTTTAAAATTAAATGCACAAAAGAATACGCTTTTAAACACCGGAGCATCCTACAATATTCCCGGATCATATTATCCACAACTAACCCCTCCACCACTACCACCCAGAAATATGACACAATACCAACAAAGGTTCCCACCTGCTCAATTTGGTTGGAATACGCAACAACCTTCTCAATCCAACCCCACATTCGGCCAACCGGCAGGTCAACCATGGCCTTCTCAACCATTCCCTCAAGTTAGAAATACCTTAACGCCTTCTCGCCCAGTGGCTCCAAAGCCATTACCGAAACCGGAACCCATGGATGTCGACCGTTCCATGCATTCTAAGGCAATTAACTACATGAACAGACCAGGACCGAGCAAACCAGCAGAGAAAAGACCGTCCAATACTTCTCACCAGATACCATACAAGGCACAAAGGAACTTCCATATTGAAAGTGAACCGGAACAAGAGGAAGTACAGCAACAAGGATATGATCAGGAATGGACACCTACAATGGACGAATATGAGACCGCATTGAACTACGAAGATGGTTTGCAGTTATCTCAGGATTATGAGCAAACTCCAGCTGACTTTACGGACATACATTTTTTAGAATGACGTGTTCTTCGTTACCGTACATAGAGTGCAGGATGAAGAACGGAGACATTCTTAAGATATTGCTAGACACTGGTTCTAGTAAAAATTATATCCAGCCACATCTGGTTCCAAAACCACTTCTTAACGAACAACCTTTCTTCGCAAACTCCATAGCCGGAAAAGTAGAAATCACCCACCACACTCTGGTAAATCTTTTCGGGAAAAAAGATACGAATTTAAAATTCTTTCTACTCCCAACATTGAATTCTTTCCACGGAATCCTCGGTAACGACAGTCTTAGAGATTTGTCTGCCATAATAAATATCCATGACAACACACTCAGAATTGGCAACAATACAGTTATCAAAATTAAACAGAAATTCTCAGCGGACGTTAATAAAATTGACATTAGGACAGAACACATGACATTGCAACAGAAGAAGGACATTAACTATTTAACAAGAAAATATTCCAAACTATTTTCGGAACCTAACGCAAAGCTCACTTATACAACCACTGTAGTGGGAGAAATTAAGACTATTTCAGACAGCCCTATTTATTCCAAATATTATCCGTATCCTTTAGCTATGAGAGACTTTGTGACTCAAGAGATTGAAACCCTACTAAGAGATGGAATAATTAGACCATCAAGATCAGCATATAACTCACCTATCTGGGTAGTACCCAAAAAACTAGATGCCTCTGCACAGAAAAAATACAGAATAGTTATTGACTACCGAAAATTGAACGCAGTGACATTAGCGGACAAGTACCCAATACCCGAAATTAACGAAATAATTTCCCAACTAGGAAGTAGCCAATTTTTCTCTGTCCTAGATCTGAAAAGCGGCTTCCATCAAATTCCCTTAAAAGAATGTGACGTGGAAAAGACGGCTTTTTCAGTTAACAATGGGAAGTATGAGTTTACGAGACTCCCATTCGGCTTGAAAAATGCCCCAGCCATTTTTCAGCGCGCCCTTGACGACATACTCAGGGACCACATTGGAAAAATTTGTTATGTCTATATAGACGACATAATTGTGCTTGGTAAGGACGAACGTAGCCATTTAGAGAACTTAGAAACTATCTTCCGAACTCTTGAAAATGCTCGAATGAAAGTACAACTGGATAAGTGCGAGTTTTTCAAGGACGAAGTAGAATTCCTTGGCGTCGTAATATCACGCAAGGGTATTAAGACAAATCCTGATAAAGTTAAAGCTATCCAAGAAGCCCCCTATCCAAAAACACTGAAAGATCTGAGATCATTTCTTGGATTATCAGGTTATTACAGACGTTTTATCCGTGATTACGCCAAATTAGCGAAGCCACTGACTTCCCTGCTCAGAGGAGAAGACGGACGAGTTTCAAAAACTGCCTCAAGCAAAAAGCTAATCACACTGAATGAAAATGCAAAACAGGCCTTCCACCAAATTAAAAATTCATTAGTATCAGAAGAAGTTATACTCACATACCCCGATTTTAAGAGAGAATTTCACCTAACTACTGATGCATCGAACTATGCTCTAGGTGCTGTTTTAGAGCAAGCAGGTAAACCTATTACGTTCATATCAAGATCCTTATCAAAGACAAAGAAAGTTACGCCGCAAATGAGAAAGAAATGCTGGCGATAATTTGGGCACTGAACACGTTGAGGAATTATCTCTACGGTTCAGCGAAAGTAATAATCTACACCGACCACCAACCCCTTACATTTGCTTTAAGCAATAAAAACCATAACGCAAAAATGAAAAGGTGGAAATGCATTTTGGAAGAGTATAACTACGAGCTCAGGTATAAACCTGGTAAAACTAACGTAGTCGCAGACGCCCTTTCTAGACCCCCAAAATCTGACGTAAACACCCTAACGACAACCGACCATAGTGACGAAAGCTCTGCACATATTCTCATACCTGCTACAGAAGCTCCAATTAACGCCTTTAAGAACCAATTATTTATACTAATTGGAAATCAAAACAACTACACTTTTGATCTCCCTTTCCCCAGTTATCACAGACATACTATAACTAAAACTGACTACTCCACACAGGACTTAATTGATATTTTTAAACAACGTTTGGATCCAGCTCTTGTTAATGGGCTCTACACCACAGAAAATATTATGGGTAGAATACAAGAATTTTATCCATTACATTTCAGAAACATAAAAATCCGCTTTACACAAACCTTATTAGAAGACATCACAAACGAAACCGAGCAAGAAGAAATAATAATAAGAGAACATCAACGAGCTCATAGAAATAGCCGCGAAAATAAAACTCAAATTCTTAAAAAATACTATTTTCCTAGCATGTACTCCAAAATAGAGAAAAAGGTCAAGCAATGTTCAACTTGCCTTCAACAAAAATACGATAGGCATCCCCCAAAACCGGAAATCCAAGCCACCCCAATTCCCCAAAACCCTGGAGAAATCATTCACATTGACATTTACTCCACAGAGAAAAGGTTTATTCTCACTTCTGTCGACAAATATTCTAAATACTCACAAGTCAAATTAATACCATCCAGGGCAGTAGAACACATAAAGGACCCAATACGCGAGCTAATGATTGCTTTTGGAATTCCCAAACTTGTAGTAATCGATAACGAGAAATCGCTGAACTCCGCTTCAATTTCGTCGTTATTAAAGGATGAAATGAACATCGAAGTATATGTCACACCCCCTTACGCTAGCACGACAAACGGACAAGTGGAGAGATTTCACTCTACGCTTTCTGAAATTATGAGGTGTTTAAAATCCGACAACAATAGTCTCACTTTTGAAGAGTTACTTTTCAAATCTGTCAAAGAATACAACTCAACAATTCATTCCACCACTAAGAAAAAACCGCTGGAAACATTCTTCGGTACCAGAGTTACCACAGACCCCCAAGAGTTAGAAAGACATAGACAACAAAATGTAGCCTTACTTACAAGGAAGCAAGTAAAGGACCTGGATTATCACAATAAAAACAGACAAAAAACGAAAGATTACTCTGTAGGTGAGGAAATATTCGTTAAAATCAATAAAAGATTGGGCTCTAAGCTATCATCGAGATATAAAAAGGAAATAGTCGCAGAGAATAACAGGACTACAGTCAAAACTCAATCAGGTCGAATCGTTCACAAAGGCAACATCAGAAGTTAGTCTCACTATTTAAGGCGTACTTAAGGGTTAACCAAGCCTCATAACAAGAAAAAAAATGAAAAAAAAAA
>NW_023469632.1:0-5306 GCF_013731165.1 Rhagoletis pomonella | reverse complement strand
ATGATTGTGCGAGTTTTGGCCACCTCTGAGTTAAAGCGCAGTTAGTCTACGACGTAGCGTAAACGTAGGTTGGCGTACGTAACACCATATCAAATTTACTGTTGATAGAGAGAGAGAGAAGCAACGGCAACGTCACCGCCATGCGGTGGTGAGTTTTCGCTAACACGCGAATCCCATAAGGTAGATCGTGTCTGCGTCAACCTACGTCTACGTTACGTCGTTGACTGTTTGAGCTTTTAGAGTTATAGCGCAAAAACACATATCTGATTAATCAGTTGTATTGGAGCTATATGTTAAAGTGAACCTATTTCGATATTTTTAAGAAATAATTAAGGTAATATTAAAAAAACCGTTATGTGCAAAATTTTAGTAAAATAACTTCAAAACTGAGGGAGTTTTTATAAAATAGTTAAAATTTAATAAAATTTCATGTACCGTTATCTCGAAAACTGGAGCCAATCTAGTAAAACGGGGGATGCCATTGAATTTAGACCGTCCCAATTAAGTGAGCTAAACTTTCAAAATCTTTTCTAAAAATTTACAACTTGCACAGCGTAATATGAACCCAGCTTATTCTTTTGTTTTATATTTCAGCGATCTAAATGTTTATTCCTCGTCTAACTTTTGAAGCACTTTATGAAAATGAATTACACATATATTTATCGATTTATTAAGAGATTACGAATAGAGTCATATATATAACATAGGTGTGCCCACAAATTAAGAAACTAAACTTTTTGTTTAGAAAGTGTACCAGTTTGTTTTTTAGATTTGCCCATATAAGTCCACGCCGAGTGTGTAAAAATACAACCATCGGCAATTCGATTTAAAAGAAAGTAATTTTGATTTTATCAATTATCGCTGAAAGCTCCATACAAATTTTAAGCGCAGATACGTATTTTTTTGGCCAAGCTTCTTCGATTTGGGGTGTGCGGCTTGATGTTGCCACACAAAGGGAAGGGACATACAGTTTTAAGCAGACTCCGAACGGCGATTGTATTTTTATGAGAAGCTGTTTATCGTAGCAGAAAAACACTCAGCGGTTTGCCATTGCCTGCCGAAGGGCAACCGCTATTAGAAGAAATGTTTGATTTTGATGTTAGTCGGAAACTGGGCCCCATGGAATGGTAGTGCGTACCACTAATGTGCTGAATTAAAATGCCTTATTAAAGGGGAAAGTAAAATGCTGATGTTCCGGATATTTAGTGATTCTGTACTAACAAATAAAATAAACGGTGAATTAAGCTTTAAATTGGGTAAATAGGGCGTGTAGTTTTACAAGACTTATGTGTTAATTTGAATAACTAATACAATTAAATTCAGTAAAAATAAACAGCGTAATCAAAAAATCGATTTTAAGAAAATCTACAGAATGCCTTCGCTGGAGCAGATTAGCTACGAACACGAATCTAATTCGAAGATTTAATCAATCTTGGTGAACGCCAATTACATTGGTTTACAGCAAAAATGTTCAGTGGATGCCACTATCCATTTCCTATACAGAATTGCTCGCTTATTCCGAAAATCTAGTTAATTTTTTATTTTATGGATAAGTTTTCGAGATATTTTCAATTTACCGTTATTCAGCTTAAAGCAAAAATTGGTTCCTTTTAATCACGAATATCTTACGAACCAAATTAACAATCTTAATATAAAATACGGAATGTGGAAACAAGTAAAATTCTCCATAAACCGTATATACACCACTTTCCGATAGGACTTATAGTTTCTAACAAATTAATCAATCATTCCAGTTTTTTATTTTTTAATAAAAAATTAAAAAAAAAACAAACTTTAACAGAAGAAAAATTCAAAAAATAGCAGGTTCTGTGCCAAATTTTTGTATTTGTGTTAAAGCTTGTTCTGTTACAAAAAAAAAAATTAGTTACTAATGAAGAAAATCGATGGGTAAATAAAAATTATGAGTGGTCAAGTGAAAATACGCAAAGATTTTTTATATGAAAAATGAGCAGGAGAAAAAGTTACTCATACGCCACGTAGAGTGGTATATGAAAATTAGAGAGCAATACTTGTTTTACGCCTAATCGATGGTACCATTTTCCAAAGTCAGCCCACCATTATTCACTCAAAGTTGTTCTCGGAACACGGTATGACTTATGCAGGAACTGCAAACGGTCATAATCGCTTACGCTTCACGCCTGATTTTCTTGGAATTTTGTTTTATACTATGTTCGGACCGACATCGAAAACATGTTTTCGTGTGAGAATTCCACGCAGAGAAGAAAAAACACAACACGTTTGGAAGCAATTCAAACCGGAAGGAAGTACATGTTTATTCAGCAAAAGTTATACAAATAAAATATGAGCAGGGTTGCATTTAAAGGGTCGTTCTATTTTACACTTCAATACTTTTCCTGCACGACACCTTTTTAGATCAGTTAATAAATTTATTGTTAAATACATTGGTTACATGCCAATTCAAATTCAAGCAAAACAAACAAATTTTACTTATTTTTTAATAAGATTAAGTGGCTTACAAATATTAATATGATTAGCCTTAGCTATACCTTTTGTCAGGATGTCAGCCAGCATGTCGTTAGTTGGTATGTATATTAATTTAATTTTACCGCTATCTAAGTGCTGCCGGATAAATTTGCCTTGTATATCAACGTGTTTTGTGTGAGGTGAATATGAATTATTCATAGCCACTTGTATGGCACTCTTATTGTCGCAGTAAAGAACCATACCGTTCGCCATGTTTGGTATCAGCTCTCGTTATAATCGCATTAGCCACGTTGCTTCTTGGATCGCCGATGTCATGGCCATGAATTCTGCCTCCGATGATGACCGAGCAACAGTTCGCTGTCGTCGAGTACACCAAGAGATCGGATCTCCTTGGAACTTGAACATATAGCCCGTCGTCGATCGCCTTTCATCGGGGTCACTAGCCCAATCTGCGTCGCAGTACCCAGTAAGATCGCTTGCTTCTCTGCTAAAGACAAGACCGCTGTTTATGGTACCCTTCATTTCATTTCATTTCATTTATTATTATAAAGAAAATTAGTACAATAAGATCCCAAAGACCTTTTTTAGTACAATGGTAACTTAAAATTAAGACAAGAATAAGAGTTGAGAATAAAAAGTGCATAATACATCATGTCAAACAAAGCCTGACAAATAGCATTAGGCAAAACTTACAAATCTATATAAAACCAAGAGAGGAAGAGAAAAAAATAAAATAAATAAATAAATAAATATAAAAAAAGTCAATAAATAAATAAAAATTAAAAAGAAAAAGAACGACATATAATTTTCAATTAGCCTATATCTAAAAACATACACATTTACAATTTATGTATATAGATAGCGAACCTCAGCTGATAATGAGTTAATAAGTTAACGAAAATACGAGTACAAAACACTCCTAAAGTTGCTTTTATTTAGACTGTTGCGAATATGTCCTGGAACCGAGTTCCAGGTGCGAATAGCATTGACGAAAAATAGTCTTGCAGATGCTAGATAATTGTACCTTGGTTTAATCAGGTCAGTAAGGCGTGAAGACTTTGAGAAGGATAATTTTTCGTATAGATATCTAGGATCTTTATCCATCATTAGGCGAAATAAAAAAATACAATTTCTTGCTTTTAGGTATTCAGAGATACTGCAGCCCAACAGTCGTGATTTCCAATCGGATATTCGCTCAAATTTCGATAGCCCAAAAACATATCGAGTAACATGATTGAATACTACATCAATTTTATGGGAAGATTGAGAATCTAGGCTGCTGTAGACTAGCTCAGAATAGCAGATAGTTAGCAATATTAATTGAATGGCCAGTTTACGTCTAACGATTAATGGTGTAAAAGTTGCAGACATTCTTAAATTTCTTAAAGTATAATAGACTTTGCCTACGACAGAGTTAACATGATCAGTGCATGTTAGGTTAGTGTTTATAACAAAACCAAGATTAGTCACTTTAGAAACAAATTTAAGAGACTTATCACCAATGTACAAGGACGGAATAATATCAAATTTAATATTTCTTTTACATACAGGCAACACAAAGGATTTATCACAGTTGAGACAAAGACCATTTTTCGAAGACCAAGACGATATAGACATTAATTCTTTATTGAAATTCGCGCACAAGTTAGCCATGTCTTCAAAAGTTCCTGACAAATAAATCTGTATATCGTCCGCGTAAGCATGCATTTTTGCATATTGGCAAGTACTGAAGATGTCATTAATAAACAAACTAAATAGCAATGACCCTAAAATAGAGCCTTGGGGTACACCCGTCAATAGTGGTTTTAGTTTAGATACTTCAGCACCAACTTTTACTCTCTGGGTTCGGTCGGACAGATAGCTCTTCATTAACTGCACGACAAAGTCACTAAACCCAAAATAGCTTTTGAGTTTGAGGCATAGTAGTTCATGGCTAACTGAGTGGAAAGCTTTGGAGAAATCCAAAAGGCATAATAGTGTCAAGTGGTTTTTATCAAAGGATATCCGAATGTCGTCAAGTATTTGAATCATAGCCGTGGAACAACTGTGTCTAGCTCTAAATCCGGACTGGAACGGGGACAATAACCTAAATTTCTCAAGATGGACATATATTTGTTCAGACATCAAAGACTCAAGTACTTTAGACAAGACAGGCAAGATACTAATAGGACAAAAATCACAAGGACTACATGAAAATTTATTTTTAGCTACCGGAATCACAGTTGCAACCTTCCATGCGTCAGGGAAACAAGAGGTGGTGAAGCAATGATTGACAATATGAGTCAAGGTAAGTAAAATAAGCGGTAAAATTATTTTAATAAATCGTATTGGAATGCCGTCTTCGCCGATTGCATTGGACCTTATTTTATTGATACATCTTACTACATCACACTCAGACACAGCACTAAATTCAAACATTTGACCAACAGAAGGACGAGGACACGAAAATGAAATGTTTGGGGCGAGTAAGCAAGGGGCAGACGCACGGCTCACAAAGAAGTTATTTAGAGTTTCAGGCTCGAGTAGGCAGCTAGTGCTGTTACTGACATGTACTCGGAGATTTTTTAGGTTTCGCCACAGGACATTATTGGGGAGTGAGGGATCCAACTTTTTTCCAAAGAACCTGCGCTTTTCACGTTTAATTACTGAAGTGGCTTCATTCCTAACTGCCTTAAATGCAGACCAATTTGCATCTGAAAGGTTCTTTTTCCACCGAGAATAAGCCTTATTACGCTTTCTGAACATAGTTTGGACCGCAGAGTTGAACCAAGGGCACGATGAGGATCTGTTCTCAAAAGTGCGTAGCGGGACATGAGCTCTAAGAGCACTCAGAACGTTGT
>NW_023469631.1:0-5306 GCF_013731165.1 Rhagoletis pomonella | reverse complement strand
TTTCTTAAATTCGCGCAAAATAGTTTTGTTCATTTGGCGACACAACAGTTTTCTTGATTTTGGTACGTACTGCTTGATACACATACACACGAGTATTGGCACGAATAGCGGACCGCCGTTATTGGAATATATTTTCTCGGTTGCGGTAAATTATATGTCTGAGCCAAACCGCTATAACTTGAGAAAAAGACCAAGGACTGAAATTGAAGGTGCCATGGAGGACGAGATGCCAGGGAATGCAGCTCAAGCCAACGGGATGGTGGCGGCGTTGAACGCGTTAAAGGCTTCAGTGGAGGAGCTTCGTCGGAGTACAGCAGAAAGTCAGAAAGAAATTGCTCGACTGTCGAAGAAATCCAGCCGGCAGAAGGCTTACAAGAACATAATGCAGTATTGCAGACAGCGCAAGGTGAGTCAAGCCAAATTATAGAAAGTGACCAAATTGCCGCGTCAGTAAGTGACTCACATGCGAAGCTGTATGACCTGCCAAACTTCACTGGGGATCCCGAGGAGTGGCCACTGTTTGTCGCTAATTTTAAGGATACGACTGAAATTTATAAATATAGTCATCGACAGAATTTAATTAGGCTACAGAAATGTTTGGTTGGTCCGGCAAGGGAAGCCGTTGCATCTTTACTAATATTTCCCAATGACGTGCCCAACGTAATAAATGAATTAGAATTTAGGTTTGGCAGGCCAGATGTACTGGTGAAAGCTCAATTAGCCAAAGTGCAACAGTTTTCAGTTATCGTTGAGCACAAGCTCGACCTAGTTATTCAGTTTTCAACTCGAGTTCGTAACGTAGTCGCCTTTTTAAAGTCAGCCAATTGTCAGCAGCATTTAGCTAATACCACATTGCTAGAGCAAATGGTATCAAAATTACCGCACCAAAAACAGTTTGATTGGGCGAAATACGCAGCAACCATTAAGCCATACCCAACGGTAGAACATTTTTCGACGTGGCTTAGTGAGCTGGCCCGAATAGTATGTTTATTGCCGACAACAAGTGCACAGTCAACCAGAAGCAATGCTCTGTCAGCGAACCCTCGTCGCATAATGCACATAGACCGCGCAAAAGAGCCGCTGAAATGTTACAAATGCAGCGGAAATCACGCCATTTCGCAGTGTGAAGCATTCAAGACGTTAGGGGTTCAAGAACGGTGGGAGTTAGTAAAAGCGAAGCAACTATGCTTCTCATGTTTGCGTAAGGGCCATTGCACACTTAAATGCCACTCGAAGAGACGATGCAGCGTAAATGGTTGCCAACGCTATCACAGTCAGTTACTCCATAGCGAGGTGCCAGCATCGCAAGCACTATGCCAGGTCAGTCCACCGAACGTCCCCGCTCAACCACTTTTAAATTGTTTAGCACACAGCACGAACCAGCAATTATTTAAAATGTTGCCCGTCAATATTTACGGGCCCGACGGGAAGCGGGAAATAATTGCCATGTTCGATGAAGGCTCGTCTATCTCGATCATGGAAGAAAGGGTTGCGAAAATGATCGGAGCTAAAGGGGTCTTACACCCGCTTACATTACAATGGTACGACAATAAGGTGGTGACTGAAAAATCATATAAAATCAATATCGAAGTGGGTAATTGCGCTAGTAACGAAAAGTTTGCGCTTAGAGACGTATATACAGTAAACAACTTGAATTTGCCAGAGCAGTCTCTAAGCAAAGAAGATTTTGGTCATTTAAGAAATCTACCACTTATGAATTATCACGAATCGAAGCCAGGTTTACTCATTGGTTTAAAACACGCATATCTGAGTGCTACTACTACTATTGTTAAAGCTGATAATGAGAGTCCGTTGGCCGCCAAACGCCTTTAGGTTGGGTCGCGTATGGTCCAACAAAATCGCCTTCAAATTCCAATCCTCGGGTTATGCTGGTCAAAGATTGTCAACAACTGCACACTTTGGTGTATGAATATTTTGCGTCCGACAGTTTTGGCACTAATGCATATTCGGTGAACCTGGAGTCAGAAGAAGACAAGCATGCACGTTCGATTTTAGACACGACAACCAAGCGAGTGGGTAAGCATTATGAGACTGGTTTATTGTGGAAACCATTTCCACCTAAGCTGCCCCATAGCAAAACAATGGCAGAAAAGCGTCTGTTGTCAGTGGAGAGACAGATGAAAAATGATGTTGAATTTTCTGTGCGATATAAGCGGGAAATGGACAAGTACGTAAACAATGGATATGCCAGAAAACTGAGTGACACCGAAGTCAACGCGCCATACGAGCATGTGTGGTATTTACCGCACTTTGCAGTCCACAATCCACACAAACCTGAAAAGTTGCGAGTTGTTTTTGACGCGGCCGCCCAAGTAAATGATGTATCACTCAATACAGCGCTTTTGAAAGGGCCAGAGCAAGCCCAACCGTTGGTACGAATACTTCTGCAATTTCGACAAGGAAAAGTCGGTGTCGCAGCTGACTTACGCGAAATGTTTTCTCAAATTAAAATACGACAAATCGATCAACATGCACAGCGTTATTTGTGGCGGAATGCAGATACTAGCAAACCCATCGAGGAGTACGTAATGACGTCATTGATTTTTGGGGCGGTGTGTTCGCCTTGCATTGCCGAATACATTAAAAACAAAAATGCCAAGGAGTTTCAAGATCGCTTTCCTGATGCTGCAGCAATCATAGTAAACAAGCACTATGTCGACGACCTAGTGGTCAGCTTTGACAATACAGAACAAGCCATCAAGACCAGTCGCGAAATTATGGAAATCAATCTGGAAGCAGGGTTCGAACTACGCAATTTTATTTCTAATTGCTCGGAAGTAGAAGAAGAAATGAACAAATTATCACCATCTATTCGTGCAGCAGTCAGCATGGAACGCAATTCGATAGCAGATAAGGTACTCGGCTTATATTGGAACACAAACGAAGACACCTTCGAGTTTCACACGAAATTCCATCGTGTTCCGGAAGAGGTACTCAACGGGTCGCGAGCGCCAACGAAGCGGGAGCTGTTAAAAATCACTATGGCCGTGTTTGACCCTTTCGGTATGTTGGCAGATTTTCTCATATTTACTAAACTTTTAATTCAAGATACGTGGAGGCGTGAAATCGGATGGGACGAGGTATTGTCGGTGGAACTTAGCAACAAATGGCTTCCTTGGTGGCAAGAGTTTTTTAACGTCAAACGATTTAAAATGCCACGATGTTACTCGTCGCACATCTCCGAGGGTATCGCTGAGATACATATTTTTGTTGATGCAAGCCAGATTGCATTCGCAGCTGTTGGGTATGTTCGCGTAATTTACAGAGGTACGGCTAATGTTAGCTTCGTCATGGGCAAAACGCGCACTGCACCCATTAAACTGATGTCAGTCCCGAGGCTTGAGCTACAGGCAGCGGTGTTAGGCACTCGGCTATACAAACTCATTCGCGACTGCCACGAGTTCAAATTTGGGCGAGTAATTTTCTGGAGCGACTCGCAAACCGTCCTGCAATGGGTATACTCATCACAAAGGAAATACAAGGCATTTGTGGGTCACCGAATCGCCGAAATTCTCAGTGCAACATCTCCAGAACAGTGGCGATGGGTACCTACTTCGCAAAATTCCGCAGATGCCGCGACGCGCCCATCTAGCCCTTCAAAGTTTGACAACAATAGCCGATGGATAAAGGGTCCGGAGTTTTTAAAACACGACGAACAGCAGTGGCCCGCAATGACAATAAAGCCACCATCCGTCTTGCCAGAAGAGGTCAAGTCCGATCGCTTACTACATGCTCAGCCGAGAGAACCATTTATTGAGTTTACCAGATTCAGCTCGTATTCGAAGTTACAACGAACTATAGCTTGGGTGATCCGAGCGACCAGTCTGTTTCGATCGCAACGAATTACGGCGGGAGTACGTCGACCCCCGCATCTTACGATAGCAGATCTTGAGATGGCAGACGTGACAATATGTAGATTGGTGCAAGGAGAATGCTTCGCGGATGAAATTGCGGATTTGGCAGCTTCGCGTAAACTGGCGAAACAGAGTGCATTGTATAAGCTCTCACCGTACCTGGACCAAAGTGGTATATTGCGACGAAGCAGAATATTTGCCTCTGGCAGCACGACGCCCAATTTTGCTGCCACGAAGACACGTTGTTACAGCTCTAATCGTACGCCATTACCACGAGAAGAATCATCACCAAAATTTCGCAATAACTATCAATGCTGTGAGACAAAAATATTGGATCCCGCATTTGAAGCCACTTCTCAGAGACATACAAAGAAAATGCCTTGCTTGTACGATCGACAAAGCCAAACCGTATCCGCCATTGATGGGTCAACTACCTAGTGACCGCGTCACTCCATTTGTACGCCCATTCTCTTATACTGGCGTCGATCTATTCGGCCCACTCAACGTCTCCATCGGTAGACGTCGTGAAAAGAGGTGGGGTGTAATTTTCCCCTGCCTGACCGTCCGAGCCGCCCACATCGAGCTAGCCGGGAACTTATCAACTGACGCGTTCATCTTGTGCCTGCGAAACTTTATTAATCGCCGGGGCACACCAGTGAGAATACGTAGCGATAATGGCACCAATTTTATCGGCACACAAAAGGAGCTACAAGCTGCTGAACATCTGCTAGATACAGATCGTATACAAACTGAGGCCATGAAATACAAAATAGAGTGGATTTTCAATTGCCCTGCGAATCCTAGTGCAGGCGGCTGCTGGGAACGGCTAATAAGAATCATTAAAAAGTTTTTAAACAGAACACTCCGAGAAGTTGCGCCAAAGGTAGACACGCTACAAAGCGTTCTCATTGAAGCAGAGAATATCATCAACTCACGCCCTTTAACCGATGTGCCAGTCTCAAGCGAGGAAGACGAACCAATAACGCCGAACCATTTTTTGATAGGTTGTGTCAACTCAACGCAGACGCCCCATCCTGTCGACGAGAAGATATGCTTGCGCAAACAGTGGAGGATTTCCCAGAATCTGAAAGATCGCCTGTGGAAGCGTTGGACGACAGAATACTTACCACAACTGTTGTGCCGTACAAAGTGGCAGGAAGAGGTTCCTCCTCTGCAAGTTGATGATTTGGTTATGTTGTGCGAACCAACGTTACCCCGCAGGCAATGGCAACGAGGACGTATTACGCGAGTATTTACAGCCAAAGACGGTCAAGTACGCGTTGCAGAGGTAAAGACGCCTAGTGGGCTCTTCCGCAGACCAGCATCCCGCCTTGCCAGGCTTATGATTGAGGGTGAATCCCAGGAGATTCACGGGGGGGCGGGGTGTTAGTCACCCTGTTCCTAAATAAACTTAGCGACATATCGGGTGGC
>NW_023469630.1:0-5306 GCF_013731165.1 Rhagoletis pomonella | reverse complement strand
ACACACACACACAGGCAAGCGGCTAAAGCAGGATATTACTTTGCACGGCTCAACGCCATTTCTTCAACAACTTTTTATTTTCAACAATTTTCAGCTCGCGCGCACACAGATACTCATGCGCCCACTTAAACTTGCTAAGACAATTTTTTGTTTGCCTCTTTCATTTATTAAGCCTTTTTCTTTTATTTTTTCCACATTTTTTGTGCACAACAAACACTTGTCACCCACAAAGCCACTTATTCATTCACTCACACGCGACCGGTCAGTCACACTTGCACTCATCATTTAACACTTTTTCTTAGCGGCGGCGACGGCTGCAGCACTTTTGCGTAGCGCCTTCACTTTAAGAGCTGTCGCGTGGCCACTGCCTTAGGCCGAACTGGCACGCCCGAATGTGCCTTAGGCACAGCTAACGCTAATTCTACTGTTACCAAAGTGTGCTACCGCTTTCACTTCCGTTTCCGTTTTGCATATCCTCAACATCATCATCATCATTACCATCGTGAAGCGCGTCATCGTAGTCAGCACCATTGTCATCATTATTGGTGTCATTATTGCGAATTTCTTAGCTTCAACAACGTTCCGACTGTATAACGGTAATGTGTGTTACTATAACTGCAATTGCAACGCAACTGATATTCCGTTCGGAATGCAAACGGGCGCTCATCTGTATGGCGGCCACTCAACTGCTGAGGCACTTTCGCAAAAAAAAAGGAAAACGAAAAACAAAAATGCAGAACGCAGGACAGTGTACTGCGTCAGACAACGATTGCAGCCGTAGGCAACAAATTAGGCATGTAGTTCGAAGGGGAGCGGAAAAGGACAATGATCAGAGCAAATAAACTCAAACACCAACGGACATAATCACAGACAAACACACACACACGGTGTGTAAGCTGCATAGTCGTTCATTTACGATGACGATTGAATGCGCTGCTGAAAACTTTAACAAAATCCAATGACAATCGTATTGGCAGTAGGTCCTTTTTTAAAAGAATTTTTTGTTTTGTTGCTTGCATGTACATAGCGCATTGTTTTTGCTTTTGGCACACATTTGTTTGGGTTTGTTTGTATTTTTAGTTTGTGGTTGTTATTTGTTGTTTTCTTGTTTGGCTTGTAGTTTTTCGGCAGTTATCCTTCCACTTTGCTTCCTTCTGAGACGATTTGATATGTTTTTAGGGTGCCTCCCGCTCGAAAATGTATTTTATTTTTTCTCTTAACAAATCACAGTTATTTTTATATCTTATTCTTCACAATAACACATTTCTGGAAAGTTTATTTGGCTTTGTATCCAGCTCTCAAACAGAAGTCGAAAAATAAAATTATATAAAAATGCTCAAGAAATTAAAAAGAAATTTCCTTGTATACAAATTTCTTTAATAAGTTTGCAGCTTTGAGTAAAAAAGGGTTAATAAAGTACAATTGTATCTACTTTTCCATCACTGCTCAGCATTGTTGATAATTTTCCCAAAACCCAGGTCAAGATCCAAAGTAATATTAACCACTGTTGCCTCAAGCTTTGGTGAGATCGAGCAGGTACTTTTCACTGCAAAATACTAGACAACTGAGGAGACTGGTACCTTAATCGGAATTATTGTCGGAAATCGGAAAAATTGTCGTGGAGATCTAATATTGAGGAAAAAGCTGAGTTTCTCTTAACTCTTGTAGAAAAGTCATTGCTTAGTATAATCTGGTTCGGGGAAGATTACTTCAGTTAAATGCTGAAAGCAACTCTCAGGAAAGCCCTAACCGGCATACAAATGTACTTAGCTAGTAAAAGATCAGTTAGTCTAGACTTAATTTAACTTTCCGTAAGAAATCATCAATGATCACTCAACACGTCAACTTAAGCCAGAAGCGGAAATATTTTGTTTTTGTGTTTTCTTTTTCAGCTGTTTAACACTTTGCCGCCTAAAATATCAAATTAAGGAAATGCATGCAAAAAATATGTTTGCGTTCATTTATTTTTGAGTAATGCAAAAACGAAAATCTAGCAAGCCTGATACTCTGACCGCTCTCAATTTCCGTAAGGCCGTAACTTAGGAATCTAAACCCTACAGTTGTTTAAGTTTCTTACGGTAAGTTAAATTTTAACTAACCGCCAACTCAGTTTCTCATATAACAGGTTGGCCAAAATATTAAGTTAAAGTAACTTACGAAAATTAAGTCTAGACTAACTGAGCTTTAAAGTCGAATGCTTAGCTGGATCAGGGCCTTAGATACTTCCTTTTTGGTTGTTGTTGTTTCCGACAGGGTGGGTGTATGATGTATTATGGAACGAATTTCCGTCATCCCTTGTCAAATTTGGTTTGGAGACAAACCGGTTTCGGCGTTGTGCCATCTTCAGTGTCATTTTTTTTTGTTGGTTGCTCGTATTTATACTCCTTTTATCTACCTCTTTCTTTTGCTAGGTACGTCTTTTTAGTTTTGCAGTGTTTGCGGTACTCAATAGGTAGATGAATTATTTTGGCTCGTTTTTGACGGTAAAATCACGGACTTCTACCTGCCGTCAAAAACGAGCCAAAACAATTCATATACCTATTGAATACCGCAAACACTGCAAAACTAAAAAGACGTACCTAAAAATATGCAGAACGAAAAATGACACTGAAGATGGTACAACGCCTTAGATACCCTGATGTTGTTGGAAGCTCCGAAGCAGATTGCAGCATATATAGGCTTGCTATAAAGAGCCATTGACCCGAATATGCTGAGACCGGGTAAACCGAATACTGCCAGAGGTGCTTTTAAGGCTTACAAAGTTGCAACACTCGTGGTAGTGGATTTGAAAGGAGATGGTCCGATTGGGAAAAATGGGAGACACTTGCAGAACAATTCTGGCTAACATATGTGATAAAAAATCTTTCGTAACAGAAATAAAGGACAGATGGCAAGATAGTTCGAAAGACTTTCGTTATTCTAGCACAAAAGTCTTAGAAAAAAGCTCTCTCATTCACCAGTCGTGGAGAAATGTTACTTTGAGCGAAAGCACTTTTATATTATTTATTTGTAAGCACATACGTGCTCTTAAAGAGATCTGGGATCGAGTCCTCGAGCAGACGTACTTTTTTTTGTAAATTTTTTCCTTTATAATTTAATTTTTGGGTTTTGTTAACTAAAAAGAAAAATAAATAATTTTAATAACTTCATATGATTTAAGAAACCTATTTAATTTATTTTTTCTTTTTTATTTTATTTTTTTCGTTATGATTTAAAAAAGAAAAATATTTGTTTTAGTTCGTTTAATTTTAAGAAACTTTTTTTATTTTGTTCTTTTTTAAATAATTTTTTTTAGTTTGGATTTCTTTCATTTTTAGGTTTTATTTTTTAAACGATTTTTTTTTAATACCTTTACATTTTTAGAAACTCATTTTATTTATTTTTCTTTTTTTTAATTTAATGTGTTTCTCTTTTTTTAATTTAATTTGTTTTTCTTTTGTTAATTTCATTTCCATGATATAGAAATATATGAAATAGAAATAGGAAGTGAATTGTTGTTCGTTTAGCTGAGGCATCCTAATGTGCAAAGAAACAGTTGCAGTTATGTTTTTGTTATTTTTGATATTATTACTAGTGTTTGCTTTTTGTTTCATATAGCTCTCTGGCATTTGTCAAATACGATTCGTAGACGAGCATTTAAAATGCTTGCAAAGGAACAACATTTACAGGTCAAAGCAGACATTTTTCATACACTGTGCTTTACTCCCGTGTTTGTTTATTTAAACTCCGTGCAAAAAGAACCTATCGAAGTTGAATGAGAAACACAAGTTCAGATCAATCAACTTCGATATTAGGCAGATATACACAGTTAGAAGCTAAATAGAGTATAAAATACAGAAGGTATATGCTGCGTTGGAGAATACTCAAAAATCTTCAATGGTTTCACCAAAAACTTTATTATCCAATTAGGCAGTCGATATTTAGATTGATACTCTGAAGGAATTGGTTTCGCGCCCTGGTCCGAGCAACATCTAAATTAGAAAAAGTTTCGTCTAACAGCGGTCGCCCCTCGGCAGTCAGTGGCAAACCTCAGAGTTTATATCAGCCATGAAAAATCTATTTGCCGTTCGGAGGTGGTGTAAAACTGTAGGTCGACCAAACACTTTAAAAAAGTGTAAGCGCCAAAATACTATTATTACTAAATAAAATTAAAGAAAACAAGTAAGAAAGTCTAAGTTCGGGCGGAGCCGAACATTAAATACCCGGCGCAAGTATTAAATATATGTTTTCCACCTTTCCGAAAGCTACCGCTACATGATAAGCCGGGGTGTATACATTTTAAGTAAATTAGCGTCCTTAAATTTCGAAATATTGAAATTTCAAGCCTATCTGAAATTTACCGTTATATGAAAAGCGGCCTAAATTTTAGTCCGATTTCAACAATTTTCAACGGTTTGCTTTTATGTGGCAAGCACAATAACCATACCGAGCTTGGTACAAATTGCTAGAACGGTTAGCGAGATACATATATGTGATCACAAGTGGGCGGTGCTACGCCCATTTTCCAAAATTTTGTCATAAACGTATTTCTTGGTAAAGAATTGTTGCAATCATCAATTTTGAATAAATTAGCTTCAATATATACTGATTTATCGAAGATTTTGTATTTCTCGAAATTACCGTTATATGGGATGTGGGCGTGGTTATTGTCCGATTTTAGAAATTTTCGGCCAATTGGTATGCTGTACCAGGACCAACAACTGTGCCAAGTTTGGAAGAAATTGGTGTAGCGGTTACCAAGATATACGCATGTAACCATAAGTGGGCGTGGCTACGCCCATTTGCCAAAATTTTGTAATATTCTTATTTTTCGTCTAAAACTCATTGCAAATATCAATTTTGAGTGAATTATCTTCAGTAGTTACTAAAATATCGCAGTTTTCGTTTTTCTGAAAATTACCGTTATATGGGAGGTAGGCGTGGTTATTGTCCGATTTTTAAAATTTTCAGCCATTTGGTATGCTGTGTGAAGGCCAATAACTGTGCTAAGTTTGGAAGAAATTGGTGCAGCGGTTACCAAGATATATACATGTAACCATAAGTGGGCGTGGCTACGCCCATTTTCCAAAAATTTATAATATTCATGTTTTCCGTCTGAAACTCATTGTAAGTATCAATTTTGAGTGAATTATCTTCAGTAGTTACTAAAATATCGCAGTTTTCGTATTTCTTAAAATTACCGTTATATGGGAGGTAGGCGTCGTTATTATCCGATTTCGCCCATTTTCAATACCATCCGTCCCACGCCCAAAAGAAGTTCACGTACCAAGTTTCGTTAAGATATCTCAATTTTTACTCGAGTTATC
>NW_023469629.1:0-5307 GCF_013731165.1 Rhagoletis pomonella | reverse complement strand
CCTACGACGAGGTTGATATCTAGACTAGGTTTGCCATAAATACCTTTGCTATATTTATAGTATGGTGGTCTGGACATACAACATTGCAAGTTGATAAAAGCGTTGTAAAAAATAATAGGAGATTCACACTGTAACCTGATTTTTGTTAATAAACCAGCGAAAATTATGTGTCCAAATAAAAACAGGCGAGTCATGGGAAAGTTCGAACTAATTGAGAATTGCCCATTGCCTCAATTTTCCTACATTATTATGGTTGGCAGTGCGCGCTCCCATTCAGCATGTCTTGGGTTCAAGACCGGTTTCCGACTATCACCTTACCTTTTGTTTACAAAAGCCGACCTACCAATGTCCCAAATAAATGCACTTACCGTGCGCAACAACAATGCGCCGGGCCAAACTAGGTAAACAAATATACGCACAAAAGGGAGATGACAAAAAAAACCAAGCAACCGGCCTGCTCAGTGGAGACGGCGGGGTTGCTAGCAGGGGGAACAACAAGACAGTATACAGACTAATCAAACTAAATAAAATGCACTAGTTATCACGCACAATAAATATGAAGCTACCAACACTAGGGTGGGTCGAAAAAAACACAACAAGATTTACGACCAAGAAATCGAAACAAAACAAAACCTTGTTTTTGGGGCGCACCCGACGTGAGGTCCAACCAAAAGGTTACGAACCCACTCGCACTACCGCCCGTGCTGCCGGGGATATCTTTAACCCGCCTGTATGACTGGGCTCAGGGTGCCGGATGCTAAACAGGATCGGAAAGGGAAACACAATAAGAGGAAGCCTGCCGACAACAATACCGCCTGAACACAGACACAACAAAAGAAGACGATACTTATCGGCGGTCGGTGGGCGTTCCGACCGCAAGGGTGCTCCTCGGGAATTTGGCTCCCAAATCCGGTGCCGGCTTTACCACGCCTCGACTGGCGCTGCTCCTCGAAACTAATTGCTACTGCTACTGCAACCTAAGTGCCTCGCCTGGCACTTCCCGAATTTTTATTAAAGATAAAGCACTTCGCACTACACAAATTTATCTAGTTTTACTGGGCTACTATGTATAAAAGCACTCGCGGTCGCAATAAGGATGTTGCCTTTCTCAAAGCTCGCTTAGAACTGCCCCGGCACGCAGTCGCGAGCCAGGCCGCAACCTACGCACCGGTACGCAAACCGTTGGAGTGTCAGCGCCGGTGTTGTTGGTGCCCGATCAATTGGCGCCGGCCCGATCATTCTAGAAACGAATTGGGCGCTTTAGAGGTCGCCACCACGGCGCACACAAACAACACCATGGACTTGCCATTGCCATCATACGGCGGACAACAAAAGTGCCGCAATAGGTGATAGCAAAGGCGACACCCCTACTACGGTCCTACATTCTTACCTCGATCGGCACCGTTTTGGGGCGGAGTGCCCTAATGGAGACTTTTCCCCTTTGCGGTGGCGCTCCACCGACAAACAACTATTTCGCTCAACTTGATCTTATTCTGCTATTTATTTAGGTAAGTACATACATATGTACACTTGAGTGTCGGCAGCCTTCACTCCTATCGGCTGGAGTGAAAGGAAATAGGTAAATAGAACGAAGGGGAAACAAATGTTTATTTTGTTGCGGCCAGAATGCGACAACCCCACCCCTTCCTCCTTAAAAAGAAAGCTTGCTTTCTCCCTTATCGAGCGACTGTATGACGGGAGACACCGGGTAATACCTCTGCTTCACAGGTTCGACTCCTGCTTTTACCCTAATCCGATTTTTCATCAAATCCGGGATAATCCCCGCCTTGGTCCAAAAATCGACCCCAAGGATAACGCTCTGAGGCAAACCAGGAACTACGAGGCACTCAACGAGGACTGACTTGCCCTCTACCTCAATTGGCAGCGAGACCGAACCTAACACCGATACATGACCTCCATCCGCAAGGGTAACTTTCAAGGGAATATTCGATGAAGACCCCCTAACGCCCCAAGATGAGAAAACTTCCCAACCTAACCGACCAATTACCGTTCTCGACGCACCAGAATCCAACAACGCCCTAAAAGTGTAACCAAAAATTCTCACATCCAAATACGGACGCTTATCGAAGCCGTCTGAGACAAGCGAGTACGCCAACCGAATATCTGAATCACCGAACCCTACTTTAGCCAGCTGGGAGTTAGCAGGATTACTAACTCGCCCTACAAGACCACCTGACCTGCTGTCCCAGGGGTCTACCTACCGTTTCCCGACTTATTTTCCGACCTAACATTCGACTTCGAATTCGCTCAACTATTCGCCCCACTATTCGACTTCGACTCCGACCTAAACGGGTTGTGGTTCCGCCGACCACCTCCACCCGGACTACGCTGGTTACCCTGAGGACCATTCCGCTTTGCTGCACACACCGGGCAGTCCCGCTTCATGTCCCCAGGTCTACCACAGCCGAAGCACTTTATCCCCTGTCCACAATCAGCTGAAACATGACCAAACCGCTTGCAATTAAAACAACGGGTATTAGGCCCGCTCTAAACCCTTCGTGGTCCGTTGAATCTGCCACCGCTGCGACCTCCGAGCCCACCGAGGCATAAGCCAAGTCAGGCGCCAACAGACCCTTGGCCTTGTGACTTGGAGGAGGGACAAAAGCTTCAACCGACGACCTAACCGACTCTAATTTTCTACCCAAGGCGACTAGTTCCGCAACCGATCCTGGCGAAACTAGTCCCAGCTGCGTTTGATAAAAGGGTAGTAGATTTGCCCTAATTATCCCTAGCATCCTACTCTCTGACAGGGGCTCATGTAACCGACCGAACATAATTTTCATCGCTACCACGTAGACTCCGATGGACTCATTCGCTCCCTGAGTCCGCCGCCGTATCCCGTCCTTCAGCAAGTCATCGTAGTTGGAGGGCAGAATCTCCAACTTCAACTCCCTAACCAGTTCCTTCCAACTACTTAGCGAGCGCCTAACTGACCTAAACCATAGAAGTGCCTTCCCCGAAAATAAATCAACCGCGCCTCGGAAAAGTTAAGCAGGGGCCACACCGCGGGCTTCACTCAACTCCTCTACCCTTTCCAGAAAAGCGTGAACCGAAAGACCCGACTTCTCCCCATCGAAACACACGTCCCACTTTAAAAATTCTCCGGCTTCACGCTCCCGACCTGTTCAACAGACCCGCACGCCCGCTCTTCGGCCACCTCGCCTGGTACCGCTGCCGATCGTACCGCCGAACCTCGTTATCGGTCACTCATCCGCTCCGGATCGTCCTCCTCGCCAACCGCCTCCTGCAAGTCAGCCAAGCAAAGCATCAACCTGCTCTTCAAACTCGACTGCTGCGTCATCTCCGCATCGTTGCTGGGCTTCGCGCGCCCTATCCTTGCTAAGCACCACTCTAGCTTAGCCATGGCTTTGGCCCCAGTCGACGGCTTCGCGCCCTTCATTAACGACTCGACCTCCTTCAACTTTTGGTCGACCGCGTCCCGATCCTCCTCGAAACTGAAGGCGTAGTCCTGGAAGAGGTTTACCGACCCTCTCCTCTCTAACAACCTTGACGCCCGCAAAGATTTCCGCATATTGTCGACCGACCCTACCGGGAGACCCCGAGCCTCCATCTCATACGACAACTCCTCTTACGACAACCGATTAATCTCCATGTCGTATGAATGAAAAAAGACCCAAAATGTAACGAAAACCCCAAAATATTTAAAATAAAATCAAAAGCGCAGTAAAATAAATAATTATTGAAAATCCAAAAACGAAGAAAAAAACAAATCAGACAGAATAAAAAATAAATAAATAAATAACAAAACCCCAAGGATTCAAAGAAAAATAAAAGTGGTAATTGTCAAAAATCTAAAACTGACTAAAGAACAAAATATACAAGCAAAATTTAACTTTACTGCCAGAATTACTCCGGAAAAATTAATAAGTCAACCGCGAACAAAAAAGTTCCAAAAAACGATAAATCGAAAAAAAAAATTAATGAATAAAAAATTTAAACCAAGAGGCGGACGGGAAAAACAGGAAACCGAAAATAAAACTGCCGAACCAAGAGATCGATTAATTAAAATAAATTTCAAAAGGTTCGAATAAAATCAAAATTTTCCAAAAAATGATTAACAAAACCGAAAAAATACGACGACTTAACAGTTTAAGAACACGACCGAAAATCAAAACTCGCGAAAACAAAACTTTTAAAATCGTTTTATGTGTAAAAACCACTTGGTACTCTAATGCCTATACCTCACTTTACTGCTGGGTTGTAAGTTGCCCTATACTGGCACAACAAAATGACCCTATCACGCGCGACAACAGTAGAGCCTAACCACACAAAAAAAACAAAACAAAAATAATACGTACTGCTAAATAAAACGGCACAAGCAAATGTAAAAACAACGACCAATATCTAAAAATAAATATACGTATGTACTATGTAGGTATATGTATATATGTATGCAATAGATCCCACGCAAAACAAAGTGGTGCGGCCAATGTACGTATGTATGTAAATATGTTTACCACTAGGGTGGTCTTTCTTTTAACTTTACATAAGTATTTCTTTATTTGTTTTATTTAAATTTTTTTATTAAAATGCAACCAATAGCGTACTTTATTATCAAATTTGAACAAAAGGCTAAAATCGAAGAAAAAGGCTCGCCACCACGCAGAATATTAATTTGAAGCGCTTTTTTCAATATTATCTTTAGCTTCGCTTCTTTTTCCGCGCCCTAATCACTTAACACTACACTTATCTGTTCGTGCTCCAAATCTTCCGCCGACACACAATCCAAAAACAATGCTCCATATAGCCCGACAACGCTTGTCCTCCGATACCACCGTATATGTATGTACGTATTGAGAGGAAAATAAGTTCATCAGGTATACTCCGACCGTCCGTTACCACGCCGCCCCGAACCGCCAAGGAAAAAAAAAATCCTCCTTGTGTTCCTGCTGCCAAAAAAAAAAAATTAAAAAGGAAAAAAAATATTAATATTCAAAATACCAAACCAAACCAAATACCACAAATACAAAATGCGACCCAGCCTAATGTACACTATATTTGAACGCTACTAAACAAAACAGAGAGGCCCCACGTTGGGCGCCAATTTGTCACCTTACCTTTTGTTTACAAAAGCCAACCTACCAATGTCCCAAATAAATGCTCTTACTGTGCGCAACAACAATGCGCCGGGCCAAACTAGGTAAACAAATATACGCACAAAAGGGAGATGACAAAAAAAAACCAAGCAACCGGCTGGCTCAGTGGAGACGGCGGGGTTGCTGGCAGGGGTAACAACAAGACAGTATACAGACTAATCAAACTAAA
>NW_023469628.1:0-5308 GCF_013731165.1 Rhagoletis pomonella | reverse complement strand
TAGCTTTTAGCTTTAAAATTTGTTGTGGAAAGAAAAAATTTGTAGCTTTCGTTTTTTAAGAAAAAATGGTATGTAGTGCTAACTTGACACACGTGCAATATTTAACTTAAAGAGTATACGACGGTGGTCCGAGAGGTTCTCTTCGTCGGAAACTCTCCCCTTCTGACTTTTAGGCTCCTCTAGGTTAGCAGAGTTAGGTCCAGGACCTCTTCCCAACCGCAAAAATCACACTGGACAAGCTTCTGCTAGCCTTTGTAAAGTGACGACTTCCTGTGACGGGTACGGCCTGTCTTGCGCCATGTATACGGATGATATTAGACAGCTTCGTTCATTCATCAACTCCAAGTTGACGACAGTAGTATCCGGTGAGCTGAAATTGGAACACCAGAAAGCTTTAATATGTTTTCTAACCAGTACACACGCGCGGGGTTTACCTGATATACTAGTGTAGAAGAGGTTATAGCGGGCGTCGGTGAGTCCCTTAACCTCTAGCTCCTTTACCCAAGGCTCCTGTATCAGTGGGATGTCGATGTCTTCCTCCCTTAGAAAGACAAGGAGCTTCTCGCCATTGGACAACTGGCCCTGTGCCTGCCAGCGCCTGGTTGGCATCTTCAGCGAGCTCTTCGCCCGCGGTAACTTTGAGGTTAATATCGCCCAACATCTGCTTGGCGTCCTCGATATCAGCCTCTGGAATCGGCACATTGGAGCGAAATATTTTTAGTTTAGCTGTTCTGACCTCGAAGATCAGCTTGTTGTCCATAGAGGCTTTTCTGCACGAATGACTACACGGAGGCACTCATTGGAATCTCCGGATTCACTGAGAGTCGCTAATGACATAAGAGAGGTGGATTAGGGAACGTGACTTAGAGAAGGATAGATGAAAACAGTTGCTTATATTTAGTTGTAATTCATTTTTATGACACCATGGTATAACATTATTGAGATCTGACTGTAACTTGATGGAGTCTGAGGGTCTTATCAACAAGCAATACAAAATTACGGAGGAAAAGGTATGATCTTACCCAACACAAAAATACGGAATGAAACCCCAAACTTGGTAATTTGGCAATTAAAATTGAGTGACTGACCTGGTCAAATGATTTAGAAAGGTCAGTATAAACAGTATCAACGATAGTATTAAAAGCAGACATACAATATTCAGAGAAGACTGTTTAATTTGTGACAGTCGATCTGTACGATATAAAATCCATGCTGGTTGATAGTAATTACTTTTGAATGTAAACGAAATTTCCGTCACTGTTCGTCTAACCTGCAAATTTTCTGTTCGCGTACTATTCTCGATATTTTTCTTGTGAGAGGACAAATGGCATTTCGTCGCAATTTTGCTGCTGGATATGTTATACATACTAGAGATTTTTAATTTTTTTTTAAACATATGTAGGTCAAACCGCAACAAACCCTATATAAAAAAGTTTCAAACTTTGTACAAAATTTAGAAAAATTTATCAAATTTTCACTAAGATTTCACACTTTTGAATCAAAATTTGTACGAAAATTTCGGTTATGAAGTTTAATATTAATTTAATTTTAGTATAATAAGGTGCAAGTTTGAAATGACCCAAAATTCTCGGTGATTTTGGGAATCTTGTTTTTGGAAACGGTCTTGTGTAGTTTCTCATGTAAGATGCTTTTTACATGGGGAAAAATGCGTAACATCGTATGGAAAAAATATTGCCAAACACAACCAGCATTTTGAGTTAATTCATACTTGCACTAAAATTAAATGGGCTGCTAAGCTGCATAACCGAAATTTTCGTAAAAATTTTGATAAAAAAGTTTGAAATTTTAAAGAAAATTTGTTGAATTCTTCTAAATTTTGTTAATTAGACTTTTAATCTTAAAATTTTACTTCGAATGTAACGCGAGGGACGGTGCAATCACCCAGGCAGTCGTGCCATGATGCCCACGAGTGCGAACCCGTTTGGAATTACTATAAATAAAAAATAAATGCTCAGTAGCGAAAAAGAGGCACGCAAAAGAGAAAACGTACATATATATGTACATACATATGATAAACATAAAAAATGCGTCCACATAACAATGCGCAACTACGCATTATAAGTGTTGGAAAGAACACACCCTTCTTCCATGACTGATCCAGCAGTAATAATAATGTGATTTTTTTAAATTAAGAGTAGTTTTTGTGGAATACTCAGTATCTAAAAATTTTGTGGTTGCGTGTTGTTTTTCAGTAATTTCATAATTAAACAAAGAAGAAAGTATCGTCAAAAAGAAAGTATCATCAAAAGAAAAAAGTTTCATGATGTGTAAAAGTTTCGATTAGCTTATTTTGCCACCCAAAAGTAATTCAATACATTGATGTAGATCCTATCTTGATGAACAATTTTTGAGTTCAACAGTCTTCCTATCATAGGAGCGAATTTAACTGCATGTAACGATCGGGCTGTAGTAGTGCCGCTACGGCAACAACAATCGGGTTGTAGATTTTGGCTAACTTTGCGCGGACTCAACCATGGATCACATTTTTGGGCCTTTCTTAGAATCGAATTGAGCACCTAAATAGCACTTAAAACCCACACAATTGCTCCGCCAGGTAGACGGACGTCATGAAATATGTATTATTAATCGAATCAAAAACAGAAAAACATGGAAAAGCTCCAAGTCGGAAGTCTTCGTTTAATATATCTTGAATTTAATCGTTTCGAAAAATGGCGTTTGGTAGTTGACCTCAAGAGAAAAAAGTTAAGTGGGATAATGGATGCATTAGCCAGGGAGGCGGATTAAAATCAAAGAAGAGTTCAGCTTCTCCATCCCTAATGAGAAGTAAGAGCTTTCTAACGCAAGCAGAACTTTTTAATTTTGAAAGCATTAGTAATTGCTAACTGCAAAACCAAACAGCCCAAGCGAAAAAGGGATGCGAAATCACTTACGCATGTTACTGAGTGGCTTTAAAAGATGTGCTGATGCAGCAAACGGTTGTTTTATGTATCCTTGTGTTTACTTCCGCTTATTTTGCTAGCTGTGTTTTTCTAGTATTCATTATTAAAATCGAAGAATCTCAAAAACTGTATTTTTGCCTTGAAGAAAGCTTCTCATAAAACCATTTGCCGTTCCGAAGCGGCAAAAAATTTGAGGTCCCTCCTTCAGGACGCACACCACAAATTGGACGGGAAGCTCGGCCAAACACTTGGCAAAAGTGTCAATGCCAAAATATTATTATTACCTACATATTTATAATCTTATTGTCGCTTTCAATTCATTGTAATGACATCTTAAAATAACGGCTATGTAATAGAATAAGAATGCAAGTTTGACCAAAAATTTTAAAACTCAATTATAGCCACTCAAAATGATCGGGAAATAAAACCCTACGAGTAATAATTATAACAAAAATTCTAAGATAATGACACATATTTATTAAAAGTCTGCTAGTACTGGTCCAAAATGAAGGAGTTCCATGTTGGGCTGGTGATAATCGAATTTATCGTCCGCATATTTCTATGGTTTTTGTATGTGCATATGTATGTGTGTGTCTATTAAAATAGTTTATGAATTTCTAGTGCAAAAAATGTGCGCCCTTAAATAAATAAACAACTCATAAAATTATAAGTAATAAACAAATATGTACCTTCGCGCATACTAGGGTTCGTTCATTTGCCTTTCTTCAAAACCTTGTTTCGAGTTATTCAAAATATGTATGGCAATTTGAAAAAAACCGGTTCCCCGTCTTTGAATTAAGGAAAAAACCGGATTAACCGAGGATATTTTACACTTAACGGGGTTCACCGGTGTTAAAAAGATTAGATCGCTAAAACAACAGTCCTTTGTTTTGTTGTTAAAACTCGAACATGTAGAACCGACTGTTTTGGGAATGAGAATACACCACTTCAATTCCTTCATGGGACACCCATATACCACCTATCGCAGATGAAGATCTGGAGTTGATTCGTGAGGCTTGCGATTCATTGACACAACTCCATTTAGAATATTGTAGCAGAAACTATTGAGTCCTACTTGAATAAGATGCCCCGACGACACTAACAACCTCTTCATATACCCACTCTCACCACCGTCGGATCTGGCCTTTTCCTGAGCCTATCGTTATATAGGACAACATGTAGCCGATTCACTGATTTAGTTAAATAAGCTGCTTCAACAAAAAAAAAAACAGTGAAGGATGTTCGATCGGTTTTACTCATATATTTAAAACTTGGCAGTAACCTATCTGCGCAATGTGTTTTGATTCAGCAATCAAAGAGAGATATTTTTGAGCCAAATGTATGTTTTGCCCATGCGCAGGTTTTCCATGTATTAGTATCTGTGCATATATGTGACAAACGCATTCAGCCACGTTTGACGTATCCTCAGTAGCGTTTGAAAATCAATTTGAAGGGGATTATTTTATTCTGGGGTGTTATGCCCCTTTGTTGGTGATTTTACTTTTACAAACTGAAAATTTATGATAAGGTATTACAATTTTAGTTTAAAACTACCCGGGAATTAAAAAACCGATTTGAAAATTTTTAAAATAGCTAGCCCGTTATTATTTTGGAATGCTTAATTCCAACATATACCCACACTCCAAATTGTAGTTACCTATATTGGAATTTTTTAATGAAATTTTTTTATGAAATGTTGCTCATTATCTAACAAAAATTATATAAATCAAAATTCCAAATAGTACAAGAATTAAAAAAAAAAACCAACAAATTTGGTTAGAATTGCAAACTTTTTAGTTAAAACTTCTATAAGTTATCTGCGTACCAAAATACGCATGTAAAGCTATATTATTTAATTTATCTCTTCTTTTTAATAAGCTTTACTGACATTAGGATGGTACGTTAAGGTGGTTGGAATTGAGATCAAATTTAAAGATCCGAGTGAAAATGCCGAAGATATGACAAAAATGTAAAAAGCGAACCCCTTATTCGGCAAAAAAAACTTAATATTTTTTCGATATTGTCTTGCAGGATTACTTTAGACTCAGGGCTGCTGTTCTGGTACGGTCTAAGGTACATACATATGTACATCCATTCATATGTACAGCGGTGAAAATATAAATAGGGAAGATACATTTTAGAATTCTTTGTTTATTTCCCTTTCGATTATTTAATGTTTATTAGTTTTTTTTTTTATGAAAGTGTAGCTCGTTATCTAACAAAAACCATGTAATGCCGAAATTCCACTAGGCATTGAAATGACGAAAAAGTTACGTGTGTCAAGTTAGCACTACACTTTTCGAAATTGGAAAAGTTAACTACGGCATTAATTGTAGTGTTTTTGTTGTGGAAAGAAAAAATTTGTAGCTCTCGTTTTTTAAGAAAAA
>NW_023469627.1:0-5308 GCF_013731165.1 Rhagoletis pomonella | reverse complement strand
AAGGAAAATAAGAAAAACAAAACTTCAAATTGAATGTAGTAGCAATGAGAGTTGCAATTGCAACGGCATTTAATCAATTAATGCAACAATCATAAAATAGTGATTGTCAGTCGGCCAGCCGTCAGTCCAGTCATCGGCTTGCACTGTGACATTCTGTCACAGTCACTCAATTTAGTGCCAGCGCCACCGGATTATTGCGCATGTTAATGACGAACACGTGCACACGCATTCCACCGTCCGCAGCGCAATGATTTGACCTGCTTTTTCGAAACCGCTCACGCAATTCGTGCACGCGTTCTCGCATCGTTCTGTTGTCTCGTTGATGGAATTTAAAAAGAAATTTCGAAGATATCTGTAATGATGCTGCAATTTGATAATCGGCGACGAAGGTAAAGGAGGCGCGCGCACGCAACAGCCGGTCGCGATCAGCTGGGCAGCAGCAAAGCGAGTTTGTGGCTTCGTTCGTCTGTGAAGGCAAAATTGCTGCGCTCGGTGAATGATCTGTTGCACGAAATGCAATTATTGTTGTAATTCTGATATCTTCAATTCTAATCCCGCCATCTCTACGTATCATTGCATTATTTAGCGTTGTCACTGCATCATCGCCATCTCTCCACTAACCTAGTTTCGCTGCTCATAGTACGACTTTGTTGCGTCTCTCAATTGACCGAGTTCAACTTGCGTTGCCCTTTACAGTTTACGATTGCAACCACATTTCGAGCAACAGTCGGTAAGAGCGTATTCTGTGCTTGACAGCTCAAATTCAATTTAACCATTGTATGTCAATCGTAATTGTAACCTCGTGGGCTGAGGCAGGCCGCAGCCGTGTGAGTGCATACAGTTGCGAACTTCAGCTGCGCGTTTGACAATCTTAAAAATTTGCAAGCAATGAAATTAAGTTGCAATGCGAAAACGTGCAAGAAGCCAATTGTTGCTGTTGTGTACGCTGAATGAGGTTAGAAAGCCTGTGGTGTAATGCAAAAGCATGATGTTTGAGTAGACCGAGTGAATACCGAACAGCAGCTGCAGGTTATGAAGGTGAAAGCAAACACTTGAAGGTCGACGCTTCAATAACACACTTCTTATGGAACCCACCAGTGAACTCTATTTGACTTGAGTTATATAATGGTTGCCTTAAACTACCCAACGAGTCACGTGAATACCGAAAAATTCAAAATTCCATTTAATCGCAGACGCAAAGACCCCAATGCTCTATAGGCGGGCATTTGCGTAAGTCATGGATTCTAAGTGAGCTTCAGCTTCGGGAAGATTCCTGAAGATTCGCTATCTATAGGGTAGGAGGTATTTTCTCGCCAGACACTCATCTGAACCTACCTTCTAGGTTAACATTTCACTGCAGCGAATATATTCACGAATATATTCATTATATATATTCGCGAATATGTTCATTTTTTTTTGTGTGTAAAATTTACTGTCGTACTTTGTTATTGATACAATTTTTACAGTTCTTCTAATCCTGGTAGAGATAATAGCTAAGCAAATCGATACACCAGAACCTTTTTTGGTTCATTTATGGGCCTCTTTTGAAAGTACGAAGACATGTCTAAATTTAGGATCTCCGTAAAACTAATACGACTTTGTAAAGGGACGTTGAGCGCAATTTTCAAGGAGATTATAAACAAGGCAAATCACTCACAGGCTAACCTAATATTCACGCACGCCTCCAATTTACTGCCAAACATTTCTCATGCACATACAACCTGTATGGGACCAACCGAAATTGAACGACGTGCGTATGAAGCTAACTCAATTTCTAATTTTTGTTCTGCATGATATTTTGATTTGACGGTTCGCTCATTGGAATCAAATGCAAACGCACGCAAGCCAATTTCGGGTGACGAAAAAAAAAAACAAATTCAACGGCGTGCGTACCAAAACGCGAGCCGCGAGTATTATGTGAGCAGCTGTTACAGGGTAAAGTTCAATAGAAATAAATTACCAAGCCTTAAATACAGTGATCTGTACTAAAATCTCGTTTGATATCGAACGGGCCCTACTCTGATGGAGCTCCATCAATCATCGATATCAAACTGTATTGTATTTAAAATAAAAAAAAATTATAAATAATTTATTTTTTATGGTGTTTGAGTATTTAGTAGTAGTTATATGAAATTAATTTTACAATTTATAATTTATATTTAATTTGAAACACTTTACTTTACTCTAACCACCTCCAACCGGATTTGAACCTGCGATCTCAGAACCAGAAGCAGTAGTCTTCACGCGACGCCACAGCCGACATTTGACAGGAAAGCCATTAACTTTGTCTTAACAGCACTGACAAAATCCAAAATTGTTATAGGAAATTATTACTTATATCGAGTAAATTTACTTCTTCAAAATAATAATGCCCTATTTTTAAGTTAGGGAAAAATTTCTGAAATTGAGTAAATTTTTCGTAATATTAAGGAAAAAACAGTAGCTCGAAAATAAGGATACTATTTTCTTGATTTAAGGAAATGCTTTTTTCTGAGTGTGACATCCGAAGAAGCGGTTCTTGGAGTGTCCGAAAGAAAAATTCCGTAGACAAAAAAAAGCATGCCCTGTAATAAGCAAAACCCCTTAAAGATTTAGAGCTTTCATGTTTGAGCAAAAGTTTCTTTCTGTGAAGAGTTAAATATTTCGAACCAGCACTGCACATGCACAGCATTCTGAAACAAAGTACGAAATTCTCATTCCAAGGATATTTTCCGTGGTCACAAATTCTGCTATTATGATTATTGATATTTTCGGAAAGATTAAGACAGAATAGGTTTTAAAATCGTAAGAACGAAAGAGAAAAACTTAATCCCTGTTATTATAGAACACAATTTTTCACTGGGTATACGCATGGTTGCCGTTTTGGCCGAAAGATACCATTTTTGGTAAATTTTTTCAGTTTGGTACACTGGCACATAACTTTCAGACCTGGTACATTTTTGAAATCTGGTAAAATTAGATGGCTATTACTTATATCATATACCTATTTAAAGCTCTAGCCCTTGTGTGAAGGCCAACAAATCTAGAATATATTGTCTAACTCAGGTAATTGAAAGACATTGTCGCATAAGCAGATAGCCCTTTACGAATACCTTAATATTCAAGCAAAATTCAAGGTCATGAAATAAATTGACTGATGAGAAACGGCGATTCGTAGCTCTTAGCAACAAGGTTATCAGAGGCTTCATGGTAAAGCATGGGGGATATCCAACAAACTGACGTTTTGGCCAAAACCGATTAATACCTTGTCCTGGTGGCCAAAAGTCAGGTACCGATTTAGCCATTTGGAGCCTTTATAGGAGCCATGCGCAGCTGCCCAACCAAAGCACTGAGAATCATCACATACTATACCAATTGACAATGAGACTTGCTGGAGCGGTTTGTGTCTCAGCAACTAAGTGAAATTATTATTCCAGAAATCCTACAAGGTTTTAATCTGTGAAAGGGACACTTGCAGAGTTTATACTTGCAGTGGTATATTAATGAATGCATGCTCGAGGATGGCAATGCCGAGCCCAGGGTAAGACAGCACTATACGCCCTGACCTTTCCAAAACTACATCAAGGCTTCTGGACAACGGCAAAGCTCTACTGAACCAGTAAAGCACGCATATTTGATCGTTATTAGAGAGAATGTTCCAGCATTATAAAAAAGTTCACAGAGCACTTGAAAAATTGGTGTTGGTATTTGTAAAAAATTTTAATAAATAAATCATAGCTAAAATCTATTTCGATAAATTTTTTACGTTTTCGTATATAAAAAAGAAGAAAGTGGTAACCGCCAGTAAAAGTACTCGTTCGAAAGTTAAATTTTTATACCTTTCATGACCATGAAATGGTATTATAACTTTGGGCCGATGCTTGTAAGTACCAGAATAAGAAGAGATCGACTCATGGAAATGTGTACTTATACGATCAGAATTTTGAGCTGAGCCGATTTAGCCATGTCCGTCTGTCTATCTGTTGTATTCTATTTAGTCCCTCAGTTTTCTAGATAGCCGACTAAAATTTGGTAAGTGAGTGAATTTTCATTAAGTGTTAATCATTTGTCGGAACCGGAAAAATCGGACCACTATATCATAAAGCTCCCTTACAACTAATTGAAAGGTATGAGATTTTGCATTATAACTTCTCTATATTTATACAGCTAGGAACATAAAACCTCGCACTATTTTCACTCACTATCAACAGAAATCTTACAGTGAAAACTACAAAGATCGGGTATCCATAACCTATAGCCTCCATACAACAGATTGTTCAGACATTTGCCTTCAATCCTTGTTTTGTGTCTAATACATCGAACAGACAGTTTGCCTCTGAGGGTAATAGCTCTGTTGAGAGAAGGGATACTGAATTCTCTTTTTTTTCTTCTAAACAGCGCCAGTTCAGTTTTGCTCGGATTGGTACTAAGACCACGTTGTCTGAATTTCGCTAATAGTTGATTGATAGAGCTAGGAGTTTGGGAAGATATAGTATGTACTTTTTATTGGCTCCATATGAAACTAATTATTTTCCACTGTCTATATTCACTAGCCACATATGTATTTATCACACAAAACATCAACTAGAGGGTGGCCAGGGAAATATGTACATACCTACATACATACACACATTCCTTGCACTGTTGCCTACATAACTTTTGCTAGGAAGTGAAGAGAATGTGATTCCCCACATGCAACAACATCACCGTTTTCACACCGAGTGTATCTGTATGGAGGCTAGTGTAAAGTTTAATGTACAAAATATTGAATTTTTGCAGACGGATTAACCTTGACTTTCACTTTCGCAACGCCAACTGTAGCAATGGCGTCGAAGTCAGTCAGAACATGGCGGCGCAACGAGCTCGTCCGCAAAATGCCGCGCTAGTTTGCTTGTTGTGCGTTGCGCCACTGCTGGGGCAATTCGACCTTAGCTTAGTTGTGGCACTGTTTTTGTTGCCGGTGCCTTCGTCATCGTTGTTGTTGCTGCTATGTCAAAGGATAACGTCGTCGTTGCTGACGTTTTAACTCGCTTGCATACAAACACGATTGTGCTTTTTAATACATATATACTGCACTGCAGATATCTATGCTCGCTCCATATGTACATACATACATACATACATCCTCGTACATATATTAGTATGTAGACAGCAATTCGCTGCACATTTGTATGTACGTTGCGTTTTGGCAACTACAATCGGGCAGCAAAAGTAACCCCAGCGGTGGTAGGAATTGAAGCGGACATTCTCTTTTAACCAAGCAACCAGCCAACTTTTGTATATAACGGGTGATTTTTTTGAGGTTAGGATTTTCATGCATTAGTATTTG
>NW_023469626.1:0-5308 GCF_013731165.1 Rhagoletis pomonella | reverse complement strand
TCGTGGGACCAAATATGGATACAAAACGAAAAGCGCTCCTAAAAAAAAAGGCAGACAACGGCAACCACATCCGCCTTAACCCAGCTACGGTAACCATATTTATGGAAGCCGAATACGGGACAAAAAATTGTTTTGATAATTTTTTCCACAAAAGCTAACAGATCTTAACATCCTTCTTTAATGCTCCTAGATGTATTAGCCGGCAACAGCTTCCTTAATTGCCATATATTTTTCGATCCTTTTTTAAAGCAGCGCATACATACATACGTATTTGTGTGTGCGTAATTTTCATACATATTTACGTTCGAAAATTTTTGATACTTTTAATTTTTGAACACTTTATTAAGCTCAACCTTAATGAGCTACAAAACTGCAAACAAAAAAATTTTTTTTGAGATTCTGATTAAAAAATTTGCAAATTTTCGTGAAACTTTGCAGAATTTTCATGGTTTTTGCATCAAGTCTGAAACTTGGCTTTACATATATGTGGTTTTTGTTAGGAAATAAGCTTCACTTTCATAAAAAAAAAATAATAAACATTAAATGAAGCAAAAGAAAAATAGCCAAACCTTGCTAAAATGTCGAGGCCGGCCCTATTTAGATCTTCGCCACTGTGTATGGATAAATGAAGCTTTTTAAATTTATGCTTAGATACTGATTACGTTACTCAATTTAATTTAACTTTTTTCAGTCTCTGCGCAAATGACAGTTTCCTCTACCAGCGGGTACAAAGGCTACGAGCGATCGTTTTGTATTCGCATGAAATCGACACTTACCAAACGAGGCTGCCATTTCAAATCCTCCGGCTACCGGGTATGTACGCAGTATTTATGCATCTACATACATATATTCAAATTTACAAACTGTTGTTAAAAAATGTAGTATTTCACATACATACATACATACATATGTACATACATACATACATTTATTCTAGGGTAAAGTCCGAATTTCAATGCTCTCACCCCCTAGGACTGTTCTATATCGAAAACAATATACCCCAATTTTTTTTTTTATTTCGCAAACTCTGTTTTACTTTAGGAGACTTCAAATAATAATACCCAATTGTTTGCTTTACCATTTTTTAACCGACTTCCAAAAAAGGAGGAGGTTATCAGTTCGTCGGAATATTTTTTTTTTTTTTATGTATGTTACCGCATAACTTTGGACCACGTCAACCGATTTCGATAATTCTTTTTGCATCGGGTAGTGTCTCAGAGGTGGTCCCATACTAATCTGGTTGAGATCCGATCAGTGGATCATGAGATATATATATATTTTTTTTTTTATATGGGAGTTGAAGTCGGTTTTTTTTTGCTAAAAATTACTTGTTAATACAAAAGATTTTTATGGACAACCATTGAATGTTTGGTGTTTTTTGGGGGACCTATAAAAAATTGTTAATATTAAAAACTGGTTACATAAACATCTGGGTATTATTATTGGAAGTGTGCTGGAGAGAAATATAGTTTTCCAAACGAAAATAAAAAACAGGGTTATATTTTTTCAGTATAGAAAATCCTAGGGGCGAGAGCATTAAAATGCCGACTTTACTTTTTTTTTTGACCACCCTAACGGCTACACAAATGGATATCCAAGTCGTTGTATTGGGATAGACGCTCGAAGTGTTACCGATTCAAAGTGCTAATGTTTTGTACATATATTTCTTTTTACAAACATACATAATTCATCAAGAAAACATGTAAAATTTTAAGAAAAATGTATAACTATTCAATGTTGCCACCTTTTGCGCGGATAGTAGCATCGAGTCTGTCCGGGAGTGCTTCACAAGTTGCACGAATGTGGTCTGGTGGTATTTTGTCCCAGTGTCGGCGAAGAGTAATCTTCAAAGTATTTTTTTAATTGATATTTTGGCCTCGAGCCGGGACCATATGGAAAAATCCATTGGGTTTAAGTCCGGTGAATATGGTGGCCATTGCTGTAAAAAAATTAAGCTGTGAAGTGTTTTTCAGAAAACGTTGAGTTTCGTGAACTTTATGAATTGTTTTCGTGTCCAAGGTAATAAAGCATCGTTGCTCTTTGTTTTCTCGGTAGATCTGTTGATTTACTTTTACGACCTGTTCAACATAAAATTTCCCTAGACCAAATTCGAGCAGCACGTGAGGCATTCCTGGACAGAATCGACGCTGCTATTATCCGCGTTAAGGTGGCTACATCAAACAGTAATACACTTTTCTTAAAATTTAACCAGTTTCTATGATGAACTGATGTGTGAAAATAAAATAAATTTACAAAATTATAGGATTTTTTATTGGGGTAACACTTCGAGCGCCTACTCCTGTATAATCGCACCCCTCTAGTTCGTAACCTTTTGTTTTACATGAAAAATTCGAATACATAGAATTTGATAGTCTGCACTTTCTACATATCTATGTACATATGTATGTATGTATATCTATCCCCAGTAGTATTTGGAATATTTAAGTATGTAGGTAGTTTTAAAAAGTGCCTACCTTCCTAGCATACGTACATACGTAGCTTGTTTTCGGTTTATTTACTTAGAATAATTGTTTTGTGTCTTTGATTTTGAGTTGTATTTATGTACGTTTTGATCCAATGAGGCAAATAGAAAGCAAAATTAATTAAATCGAAGTGTATTTTACCATCCCATTCCCCACTTATCTGCAGGCAAACGATCAATCGGTCAATGGTGGTAAAAACGGTAAACCAATGGGCACCAATTATTCGGTACGTATCAAATAAAATCAAATCAAAACCGAAGCAGAGTATGGCTCACGATACATACATACATACATATGTACATACATACAAATTTCGCTTATGAAAGTAATTTGCTTTTAATATGTACATATCGTCGATGTTTTTGCAAAACCGCCTATCTTACGGCACTCAAATTTTACAGGCGGGCGAAAAAACGGGTTTTCTTGGCAGGCATTGCCTTGATAGGCAGTCTTTTTTCTAGCTATTAGTCCCCTTTCAGACACGGCAAGTCTTGCTTTCAAGTCTGCTCGTTCGTAGGCGAAGGAGGTGAGAAGAGAGGGGAAGAGTACAGATACCTCCGTACCGTCAATTCGTTTCAAGTTTTCTTGTCTCTTTTGATCTTTTCGTTGCTTCCCATTTAAGAACCAAGGACTTGAATTCAATTAAAGTTGACGCGTGTGGAAGCAAATAGAAAACACAAAAGAGAATGCGAAAAAAATTGCTTTCAAGTCTTGCCGTGTCTGAAAGCGGACTTATTATTTTACAAATCTGTTGTCTTAATAACGATTTTACGATTTTTATGCATAAGAGCGCGGTTACCCACAAACGTGTAGGTACATAGGCGTAGGCGTAAAAGTACGTAGCAACATATCAAGTTTGCTGTTGACAGAACGAGAAAGAAGCAACGACTACGTCACGGTCATGCGGTGGTGAGTTTTTGTTAACACGCAGTTCCCTTAAGATAGATCAGCGGTCAGCTGACCCGTTCTCCGTTTTGACGTCCGTGGGTAAAAATCGCGCTTTAAATCTCGATGCCTGGATTTCAGGGTTACCAAATCTCAACCGATCGATGGGCGGTTTTGCAAAAACATCGACGATATGTACCACATATGTATATGTACATATATGCATGTATGTATGTATGTATGTGTTGTGCATTAGATAGTCCACTATCTATTCAACAGAAATGCGTAGTGTGCATGCCACTGTATGTATGTACATTCCCAGCAAACATTTTTTATTTTCTGGTAAGCACTTATTTTTGTATCAATTGAGTAAGCGAAAATTGTCTTCAGGTGACTTGTATTGCGTTTCTCCATTTATACAAAAAAAGTGCTTACCAAAAAATAAAATCCTTAGAATCCACGAGATTTGTTATCGTAAAATAATGAAGAATTTTCATTTGTTTAAATTGGTATTCCGAAACATCTGATTTGATTGATCAGATTTGAATGTAGATAATACCCCATTTTTAGATAAAAATATATATTTATGTAATCTTAAAGTTTAGTTGGAAAGGAAACAAGGGCGGCGAAACGCTTTCCTATTTTTCCTCGAATAGTATGTAGAATGGGCGTAGCCAGAATAAAATTTTGGAGACGGGGCTCGAAGCTATGAATCGTTGATCATTCCTCAACATGAAATTAAAGCGAAGCTTCTCCGGTTTTCACAAGTCCAAATTTAAACTCCGATCTAGTGGAAAAAATGTGTACATATTCAAGTGAAGCGGAGTGTATGTTCATTTCAGTAATTCTATTCACCACCTAGATTTTATTGAACTTAAAAACCCTCGATTTATTTTATTTTATTTTATTTACTTTAGTGCACATGTTAAACAAAAGCTTGTTTTAAATTTTTATTAAGATTATTTTGTTGAATTAAGTTTCTCTTAAATGTCTCTGTTGACCTTACGTGGTAAGTGCTAAGGACTCACATGCATAGGTAAATTAAAATATTATCAATATAATAAACGTCAGCTTCTGCAGACAACTAATATGTCAGGAATTAAATTGAATTGAATTGGGCCCCTGCGTAAGCCCGCAGATACGGGCCGGAATATTTGCTGTCAGCACGAACTCGTGCGTGCATGAGCGTTCAGTAAAATTTCATAAAAGCACGAATAAGCACGACAAAGCCCGTTGCTAATACTAAAAAAAAAAATAGTACATATTTAAACCTCTTTTGATAAGAGAAAACAAAAAAAGAAATATTTGGAAACCGATAGAAAAAATAAGATACTTAGTAGTTTTGTTTATATGTATATCTGTGTATAAAATACCTTCCACTTTTTTTACTTTCCAGAAAATATATTATAAAAATCTTTGATGTGAAAAATTGATTCGCTTAAGTAAATATTCATACAATAAAAGTTGGCTCTTTATTTATGGGCTGGGACGTGTCCCGTCGTGCCGGTCCGGGCCGGGGCCCCACTAAAATTCTTAACGTGCGGGCTCGTGCGTGTTTTTGAAAGTTGATTTTGCACTCGTGCCGGGCCGGCGCGATTTTAAATGAAAAAGTTACCTTTTCACGATATTAGTTTTTTTTAACATTTTCTTAAAACTTTTGCATATGATATGTCTGTATTTAGGTTTCTTACATTTCCTTTATTTGTATAAACCATTTCTAAAAAGCAAATCGTTACCTAAAGGTGAAAATGTGCCAAGACCATTATGTGCATCAAAAACTAAATTTTGAATAAAGTGGACTTGGCACGTTTTCACCTTTAGGCAGCGAAATACATCGGTTTGCAAATTTTTAACACAAACATTAAATGGAAACGGTTATTGTTTTTTAAGAACAAAACTCGATATGAAGGCGTCTAGGACCTACCGTTGATTTTCGCCAT
>NW_023469625.1:0-5309 GCF_013731165.1 Rhagoletis pomonella | reverse complement strand
TTTATAAACATTTTTATAACCCTTTATTTAAAGATATTTCATTAAAAACTCATACATAGATTGCTTAACATCTAGAAACTAAACGAAATGCGAATTTTCGGCGGACTTATCTACAGTCGCGAAAATATAAATAGGGAATAGACATTTTAGCATACAAATTCACAATAACACATACAAATCAAGCATAAAAAAGTTAATTATTACATCTTGTTGCGTGCTTTCAATTACTTGCGGTTATTGGCAAATCGGAAAAGCGACATCGATGCAGCTATATATTCCGCTTCATCGCCGCCATTCTCATTGATGCACCATTCTGAAAAAAATTTAATACATTTTTAATTGAATATTAAACTAAGAAAGGATAAGGGGAACTCATCATTTGAAGACTCGAATGCTCCACAGATTAGCGCAGCGGGTCCTGGATTGGACTTTTTTTTACCACATCGGTTTTATTTAATTTTTTCTTTTAATAATATATTTTAAAAAACGTAAACACGTCACTTACGATTGAAAAAATTTTATATTTACTACTTCATGTCGTTGGCATTTACATTTCATTTATAAGTTTAAGTTATTTATAAACATTCGCACTCAAAACTTATTAAAGGTTTATTTAAAAAAACTTTTAATAAGCTTAATATTAAAAATGCTTATTTAACGCTTATTATAGCAAACTTAATTTAAGTTATTTTTTAAAAAACGTTTACTGAAATGCTTGTTGGGATAGCTTAAAATATCAATCTGTGCGTGTGTGGGTGTATAAAATGTTCGGAAAACGTTCAAAAGCAATCGAAATTATTATTATTATTTGAGAGGAAGCATCGAAAGCCTAACTCAAAAACATCAGTGTTAGACTTTAACCCAAATAAAACTCCTTCTGCCTAATTGCTGTGTCTCCTCCTGGTCCGTCTCCGTCTTGTTTGGCGCTATAACCGTCTAAACGATTTTGGCCAAGTTTAATAAAGCGCCAGTGGTTTCCCTTCTGTGCCAACTGACGCCAATCGGATATTCCAATTGAAACCAAATCCCTCTCCACATGATCTTTCTATCGCAGAGGGGTCTTCCCTCTTCCACTGCTACCACCAGCGGTTTCCGAGTTGAATACTCTCAGGATTGGAGCCCATTCGTACCAAATGGCCAAGCCAGCGGAGCCGCTGTATCTTTATCTCGAATACTCCAAGGGCCGCCGGATAGGATTTTTCAGTTTTCATGTTTCTGCGCTATATACATACGAGTGCGATTTTTATACGTCGAGAGAGGACTTTACTTCTGCGTTAAATTTCAAGGCTGACATTGTTATCGAAATTGTAACTGCCATTGGTGACATGGACGCCGAGGCGCGCTGACTAATTGTTTGATGGCAGCAGATGCTTCGTCTTGTCCTCGAAGACTCGTTCCCGTTGCTTTTTAATCCAACTCCTGGTTCTAGCGGCAGGTAATTCGTTGGCAAGTGAATTTGAGCACTAGTCTCTAAGGTCAGTACCCGTCTTATTGCGGTTCATAATAAGCTGACACCTACACCACCTTTCCGCCCCACTCCGCACACAAGTCAGGAGTCAGCATCTTGTGTACGTAAATCCATTCGGGGTCTTCGGTTGTCGCGAAAATACCGCTTTAGCTACTGGTGTCAACTCATGAAAGTATTGCAGGTGCTACAGTGCGTACTGCTTCGCAGTTACCCTCTGGCTGGATCGCTTTCTCCGTAAACGAAAAGTATGCAGAATTATAGAGGGAGTTCAAAGCTATGAAAGTAACGTCGAAAAAGACCTTGACCAGCTGAAGTAATATTATAGAGACGCTCTCCATGCGCGCTATGTATCTAGTATTGGATAGTGGAGATGAGCTTGTAAGCTCAAAGGCTATTAGTGGATGAGTTTTCCTGCTTCTACCATTCTTTTATGGTGCTTTCTTGCAAGCGTCCGTAAGCTTGATGAAATGGTGCAGTTAGTAGCGGTGGACGTAGCCAGTAAATCGATAGGTTGTGGCTGGACAAGCGCTCAGCTTTCCGAAATAGTTTTAGGCACAGAACAGACCCCAGGTTTAAGCGGACTGTATGCAGAGGTATATTTAATTCCTCGACTGCATGAAGCCATGTTAAAAGCATCTGCCCAAACCTCAGAGTCTTGTCAGTAGTCGTCTGATATATTTCTTGGGTTCCCTAGCACTCGCATTGTACAATCCTAGTGCTACTTGAAATTCAGCCTCGTAACGAGTTTTCTTCCGGAAATACATACTTACTCCGTATATGATAGGGAATGTGGCATTACATCCGCTCATTAAAAGCGATTTAAACACCATCCCATCTACAACTGTGGACACAATATATTTCGCTTCGTGGGGTATTTGTAATTTCACTGATCCTTAAGGTACCCGCCTGAGAACTTTTACTGGATTACTGTGTAAACAACAGAAAAATTACGATGACTGCAAAGGCGCTACTATTTTTTCATCATAGCGCAGCTGAGGCCTTATCGAAGAGTTTTTCACGAGTTTTTATTAAATGGGTGCAAAGATGTTTGAACATAAGCTTTGTAAAAGCTCACTAGCTACATACTTCTCTGATTGTCCGAAAGTAACTTTAAATCTTATCGCTTGGTTTCCTATCGAAAAATGGTCGGCCAAAAGCTGCAGCTTTGCCAACTTAAAATGAAATATCTGTCCGTCCACAACCGTTAGAAAAAACATCGTAACTATGTGTCCAGACTTTCACGCAGCGTTCACCGCTGAGACGAAGGAAGGTCTCTCGCTCCAAAAGAAGCTCGCAGGCTGTTAAAAGGATATACATATATACATACATACCTGCCAGAAGAAGTGGCCTCGGTGGTGTTCCAGTTGTTGCCTGTTCGTGGGTCTTGCAATTTAATATTACCAGTATCGTTGTGTCAGAAAAGTCCAAAGTAAAATGCAATCTTTTGTTGAACTATTTCAACGGTTTGTTATCAAAGTAAATATTGGCTTCTGTAAACGGCTTCCCCTAAGGCAACAGCCAGTCCAAGGCCTACTAGCACTTACATATTTGCCTGCGGTAATTGGGAAGTGGAATTTCGATCATGAAGATCCAAAAACCCTCTTCCAACTTTAACCTCCAACTGCGCCTCTTCTAAGCAGCTAATAGTCATAGGCCTCCGAAAATAATTCAACCGGACCCTTAGTATTCTGATATAAAAAGGGGATTTTCATTTGGAAAGCGCTACCCTTGGAGCTCTCTCCAGGTTTGAAGATGCAGTCGCCTTAGAGCAGCCTAGCCTTAGATTATGTATATCGATACCTGAGTGGAAGATCGACCTATCTGGGCAGCCAGTTCGAAAACGCCCTTTTTCACAAAACTTTTCAACAACGCCTTATTTCAGAAGTTATTTGAAAAATGCTTTATCTCGGAATTCGGTTCGAAAACGCCCTATCTTAGCTGCCGATTCACAAACGCACTATCTCAGCACATTTTCATTTGAGATAGGACGTTTTTGAGGGCGTTGCTCAACCAAAATTCTGAGATAGGGTGTTTTTCAATAAAATTCTGAAATTAATATCTGAAGTAGGGCGTTCATGAAAAGTTTTCTGAGATAGGGCGTTTTCGAACTGGCTGCCGAGGTAGGTCGATCTTCCACTCAGGTGTCGATATGTAAGTCTCATTTCAAACTATTGACCGCTGTTAGAAAAAGCTTTTTCTAATTTAGATGTTGCCAAGACCAAGGATCAACCCTGCTTCTGCGTAGTAATACAGAAAGAAAATTTACTATCCCGGCCACATGGCTGCCAGGTTCGGAGGCGCAGGTTCTGCAAAAGCTGCAGAGACGAATAAGATATATAATCCGTTCAACACTTATTTTCCGGGTGTCCCGGATTCAGGAGAAAATGCCTCAAGCTTCAAGTGGACCACTACTTCGGGAGTCTAGATAGCTTAAGGAGAACTCTGTTGGAAGTTGGGTTAGCACTCGCTAGAGAAGCAGAATGGTTTAAAAATATATAGCGATAGGCATGGAGATACACTCTCTTCTGGGCAGCGCAATGGGTCTTTGTGGTCTCAGAATAAACACTTTTCAGAGCTGGCCACATAACCTAAACTAAACTATTGTAATTCAATATTTTTATCAACCCCATTAAAAATGCTATAACCTAATCGTAAAGTAGAAATTTATTACCATTAAGCGTTTTTCCCTTGTGAATGTGTCAAAGTTCAACACGTGCACTCACACATTAATGGAATAATGAATTTTATATGCATTTTTCATGCAATTATTGTTAACTTTCCAATGGAAAATCGCTGTTGTTAATAAAAAAAAAAGTAATGACTTTTCGTCCTTATCGATTAATGCATTAAGGTGCGAGTGCACCGCATTTGCGGTCGTAATTCAATGTCAAAGGGTGTAAATGTATACATTGTTGTTAGTAATTTTTACCTTTCATAGTTTAAGCGCACCACAGTTTGGGCCAAAATCAATTCGCATTTTTTGTAGACATGGGCGGGTTTTAGTTATATTGAAATTTTTAATTAAAAAACTAATATTATAACAAAGAAATAATTTATAATAATTATTTGTAAAGAAATAAATATGGTACCAGCATGCTGGTGTGTTGCATGCTTCGAGCTTGATGTGTCGTGTATTCCCCCTTTAAAGTACCACCATGATGATAGTAAAATAAAGCTCGCCAAAAATCATTAAAATTTTACTAAGTATTTCGATTATTCTAGTATAGTTACATATATATGTATATACATACATATGTGTGTTTAGCCAACAGTTGATTAAAAAAAGTCGATAAAAATAAAAATCCTGATCTGACAAAAAATTAAACTATCGATAAAATAAAATCGAACAAACGATATCCAAAAATATTTCTTAAATATATATCTTTTCATGCAGGTCACTATTACGATTCCTACTGTTTCGGTTGGACCTTTTTTTGCAACTTGATTTATTTATTTTTAACTCATTCCGCATACCCGTAGGTACGCTAATACGTCAGCGCGAGCGCGATGGCCTTATTGCTAACACAAAGAGGAGGGACCTACGACTGCGAACGGGATTATATTTTTATGAGAAGCTGTTTTTCATGGCAAAAATACACGCAGAGGTTTTCCATTACCTGCCGAGGCGCGACCGCTGTTAAGAATAAACCTTTCTTCTATATTTTTTTACGATGTTGCTTTGACCATCTTTAACCCAGGCCCTGTGGAGTGGTGGCGCGCACTGCTAAGCACTATACCACAGTGACAATTGCTTAGTTTTTATTTATACGGCCCATATCGATAATTTATTTAAGGGCCTTATTCTGTATCACGAACGATAGGTAAAACGAACGATTCGTCT
>NW_023469624.1:0-5309 GCF_013731165.1 Rhagoletis pomonella | reverse complement strand
CATAAGAATTAGGGTAACTAAAAGGGTAAGAACATTTCTTGAATTTATGAAGTGAAACTTCTTTAGCGGCAGTTGGTTGGTTGGGAGTAAATTGTCAAATTCAAGGGGAATAATGCACATGGAAATAGTTCTCAGCGGTTTAGCGGTTTGGGAATAAAAACAAAAACAAAGATGCCTAAGGGTACAGGCAAAAACGAAGATCAAAGTAAATTTAAACACTTTAAGGTAAAGGTGAAGAGGAATATGCAAAAATAAAGATAAATATGAAGAAAAGGATGAGGATGAAGATCGATATTGTTATCGATATAAAACTCGATATTTTTATCGATATAATAATCGATATTGCTATCGATAAAATAATCGATATTGTTATCGATACTGTTGTTGATTAAATAACCGCTATTTCAATCGATATTATAATCAATATAATAATCGATATTGTTATCGATACAATAATAGATATTGTTATGGGTATAATAATCGATTAAATAATTGATTTTGTTATCGATTTAGTCATTTATATTGTTAACGATATGTACAATAATCGATACTGAAGATTGTTGTATCTATCGATGAATTAATCGATTTTACAATCGTTGTATTTTTCTATCTTTATGGATATTGTTATCGGTATTTTTATCGACACAGTTATCAACAGGGTTATTGATATACTGATCGGAACATGGAATGGGATCACATTACATGGCAACACATCACACGATATTACATCACATAATATGATATCACATCACACGATATCACATGACATGACATTATATGATATTACATCACATCATATGGCATGACTTCACATGACTTGGCATCACATGATCTGACATCGTATGACATGACATGGCATTATATGACGTGGCATCACATGATATGACATCATATGGTATGACATCAGAGGATATGACAACACATGACATGACATCCTATCACATCACATAAACTCACGCCACATCTTATCACGTCATCGCACCTCATGTCATCTACGTGAATAGAAAAAGAAAAGGATATAAGCAAAGATGTGAAAGATAAAAACAAAGGTAAAGACCAAGGTAAATTTACCGATTTAAAAACCAAAAAAAGGTAATTTTCTATAGATGAGGAGAATTTTTATAGTTTCGAAATTGGTTGAAAATCGTCTTTTAAAAATGTCCATATTTGTGTATGGTTGTTTTTGCAACCTGTACAATTTAATCTGTTTCGCATTTTGTTTTACTTCGTATTTGAAATTAAACTTTGAAATAAAGATAAATATGAAGATGAAGAAACAAGTGATAACGATGAAGACAAAAAAGGCAAAAGTGAAGATAAAGACGAAAATTGAGATAAAGGCGAAAACTGAGACAATGAGAAATACATAAGAATTAGGTTAACAGAGTTGAAATTTTCCGATAGGAATCGAAATAAAATCAGCCATAAAGGTTACTGAAATGTATCGAATCATCCAAGTTTATTATCGCAACGTATCGAATTATTCCAACTGATCAATGTTTACTGAGTTGTCGAAATTTATAGACACAGAAACTTAGTTGTCCAAATTTACGGATAGTTATCGAGCTATAAAAACGTGTGTGATTAACGAAATTTGTCAAGTTAATGAAATGTATCAAGTTATCGATATTTATTGCATTATCATTATTTATAGACTTAACGAAATTTATCGAGGTGTCGTAATGCATGGAGTTCTTTCAACTTACAGAGTTATCGATAATTATTGATCTACTGAAATTGGTTGGTTCAACGAATCGAAGTTTATGGAATTTTTCAAATATATCGATTTATCGAAATTTCAAGGTTATATAAGCTTATCGACATATCACTGCTTATCGAATTTAATCGCCTTAACAAAGTGTAACGAGTTATCAAAATGTTTAGATAGTTTTCGAAAAATGTGGAGATGTCAAAAGTAAAAATTTATAAAGGCAGCTAAAGTTTTTACATTTTTGAGTTATCGAAATTTATCGAGCCATCGAATTTTACAGTTATCGAAATTGGTCGAGTTAACGAATTTTGTTGAGTTATCGAATTTTAGTATTCTTGAAATTCATCGAACTTTCGATATGTATCAAATCATTGAAATGTATCGACAAACTTGAATGTATCGGGTCAATTCGAAGTCCTGCCGAAGTCCTCCAAAGACCTTCTCAGATAAAAAAAAATTGCTACGTGTTAAGTTAGTAAACCTCTCCAAGGCTTCTAAAACTAGAAAAACTGTCGAATTTCGACAGTAACTGGCACTCTAGTTTTCATTAAATATTAACCATTTTATTATCTGTTTTTACTTTATAGATAAGCTTTTCTTTAGTGGTCTGTTAAAATGCGCCACTGCCAGTATTTGAAAGCTGTGGGGATCTGAAGTGAAATAAAACGAATATAAGGAAATGTTTTTAACACCCTTTCAAAACAATTTGTAAAGTCCTTTAATTAATACTTATACCCCAGTTAAGGTCGAAATTCGACCGTTTTTCTAGTTTTTAAAAGTTTTGGATAAATTTTCTAATTTAGCAGGACTTTGGAGGACTTTGGCAGGACTTGGAATTGATCAGATATATTCTAATTTGTCGATAAATTTCGATTATTTGATACTTATCGATGATTCAACGAATTTGAAAAACTCCTATCGACAAATTTCGATAACTCGATACACTCTGGTAAGACGATAAAATTTCGATAACTCGATAACTTTGAAAACTTCGATTCTATTAATCGAAATATTTAAGTAAATCAATAAATATCGATAACTAGATTAGTTGAAAAAACTCCATGCATTATGATAACTCGATAAATTTCTTTAACTCTGTAAATAATAGTTCAATAAATGTCATTCATTTAAAAATTTCAATAATCCCATAAATTTTTCGAAAACTCAATAAACGTTGATCAGCTTTAATAATTAGGTACTTAGCGATAACTCGATAAATTTCGATAACTATAAACGTCGAAGATTCGATAACTAAACTTTATATGATTGAATTTATTTTGATTCTTGTCGAAAGATTTCCATAATTTTAGTTACCCTAATCCTTAAGTATTTCTCATTGTTTTCATTTTCGCCTTTATCTTCAATATTTTCTTCCCTTTTTTGTCTTAAATAATCGTTTTTATCATTTCCTTATCAAGTTTAGTTCAAATACAAAGTAAAACAAAATGCAAAAACAACTCAAATTGAATAGATGACAACAACAACTATGCACAAATACGGACATACGACGATTTTGGTAATTTACAACCAATTTTGAAACAGTAAAAACTCTCCTTATCTACAGAAAAATACCTTCTCAATGGTGATTGGTTTTGGAAATGGATCAGTAGCATCGCCAAACGAAGGCGGGCAAAATTTATGTTAGAGTATTAATATATAGATGCATATGTGTATGTAAATAAATATACATACATTATGTACTTAAATTCCTTACCGACTGACCATACAATGTTTAAAAAAGAAAACAACGAAAATTAAAAAATATGAAATTCTAATCAAAATCTCTAAGCATGCAAACAGCGTGCACGAAAATCTGATTAGAATCGTGGCAGACGACAAACGAAGTGAAAAAAATTGAGAATCTTGTTTTTTGCATGCGACTTATAAATGCGCACACGCTTAGTGCTTACGAAATCATGCAAGAGTCTAAAATTTTAATATTTAATAAGCTGAGCTAAGTTATGCTACAAATATCTATGAACAAAGGGCGGCCGCATGACCAAATGTAGCAGCCGCGATGGCATAAAGGCTACTTGCAGAGCAAACATGAAAATGGCATAAAAAAGTGAAGCATGCATTATGAGCTGAGCATTGTCATTTATGCAAATTAAACATGGAAAAAATATGCAGCGAAGCGGACTATAGGTATGCACATAAGTGTACATATATATGTATATTAAAGGTACGTAATTGTGTGAACAAATGTTGTAAGAAAATCTGGACGTACGAGGAAGATTGGCCACGGGCTAGCAATCTTAAATCTATTTATTGTAGGATTTTTAAACATTTGAGGGCTTGCTGGTGGAAGGCCAAACGAAGAGTAGAAGTTGAAGGCAGAAGCAGGAGATGAGCACCAAGATTATGCCAAAAGTTCCCACAGCACTTCTCAAAGACAAGAGGCAGAGAGAGTGAACGTAAAAGAGGAAAATAAACAGAAAAAAATCAGCGCTTGGATTAGCGAGTAGGGCTGCAGCAAGGCGGATAGCAATAAAGCAAAAGCAACAAGTGCCTCATGAGTCCACAGCAATTTATGGAATTGAAAAAAAAAAGAAATTTTGTCAAAGCCCAAGAATGCGTAGCCTTAACTCAGATACTTATGCGCCCTTTTAGCCCCCAGCAACTAACGCACAACCACCTTGACACTCTCAGACTCAGTGCCAGGGAGGAATGATGACTGCCTAACCATGTAGCTGATAGGCCGCCAGCCGCTATTTGCCCATTCACTCAACAGTCAGTGTCTGCAATTGGGATGAGCGCACCCAGCCTGTAGCCTGTGATTATGATGGCTGAGCAGTTAAAAATATCAGCATCAACATGTTTTATGATATCTGGCGGTGATTTATTATCATTTGATTTTAAAGAGGCAGCTTGGCACACACACACACATGTACAACTGGGGTGTGCTTATGGTTACTTGCGTCTATTTATTATTACTGCCGCTTGCAATTTATAGCAAAGAATCTGTAAATATTACACGCCTATTATAAATGTCAGCATTTTTATGGGTGATGGGCTATAGCCGCTAACTGCCAGACTAAAAGTTGCAGTAAAAGTGCAGTAGGCTCTAGCAGCAGACGTCAGGGTCAAGACGGTGAATAAAGGTGGAGTTCGCACGACTGTCAATTTGGCCTGCGCTGTCAGATATGACTACTTATATAATGTCGCTTGTTGTTATTGTTTTTGTAACTAGTGGGGGCTCTGATGGTGGTGGTAGTACAATTGTGGCTGTCTCTTGTCGCTAACTGATGCTAACTGCCTGCGACGGGTAGCAAGAAATAGACAAGCGAAGAAAAAATCAACTAAAAAAGCAGAAAATAATAAAATGGCTAAGTTTAACTTTACAAAATGCTCGCATTTCATCAACAACAATTAAGAAGAAGAAAACAACAACAAATCGAACTTGCTGCATTTTTATTTGTGATTTGTGCTCGTGAAATTTGCCTTATATTTGCTTGCATTCGATTTGTTCTACTCCGGTCTGTTAAGTCACTCGTCTGGCTGTCTGTTTCTCGAGCGAATTTTTTTCCGTGACTGCTGCTCTTCTTTGTCTACTGCTGCTGCTGCTATTTTGATGTTACTACATTTGGTAGGTGGTGCC
>NW_023469623.1:0-5309 GCF_013731165.1 Rhagoletis pomonella | reverse complement strand
TTTAAGGACACTAGCTCTACTAAAACGCTGGCTTAAAGTGGAACGCACTACCGGACTCCTTCTCCTACACATACGACCCTATACCCGCTGCCAACTCAAGGACAAATCAGCAAATGTTATCGGCGGTAGCAAAACTGTTTGACCCGGCAGGTTGGCTAACTCCAATAATGATTTCCGCTAAAACGCTCTTTCAGAAATTATGGATGGAAGGAACCGAATGGGACGATTACGTAAAAACCCGCGCTTTCTATAAATGGAACACTTTTCGCGAAAATCTTCCCTCGATTAATAGAATTAGTTATCGCTCGCTGGGTGCAATTCTCCCCTAATCAACGGGTACAAGTACATGGGTTTTCAGACGACTCCGAAAAGGCATATTGTGCTTGTGTCTATCTGGGAATGCAACATGACGAAGACTCCTTCTCGTCACATCTGCTCGCAGCAAAAAGTAAATTAGCCCCTCTGCAAACGGTGAGTTAGTCTAGAGGCGAACTCTGCGGAGCAGTGCTGCTCTCGAAATTAGTGAGTCAACTTCGCTCCCAACAAGATCTACCAGCCCACGACTTATTTCTCTGGTCCGATTCGTCCATAGTGTTGGCATGGTTAGGAAAACTACCGCACACTTGGAAAACTTATGTCGCCAATAGAATTGCGCTCATACTCGAACAGGTGAACAATGCACTTGGCGGCGTGTACCTAGAGCAGATAAATACCACCGACCTAGGCACCCGCGGATGTCATCCCCAAGATCTCACAACGCGCTCGTTATGGTGGCAAGGCCCGAAATGGCTACAAAACCTGCCCACGTTGTGGCGAAAAATACCCTCTCTACACTACACACCTCCAAAGCAACGCCGCATTGAATCACTCCATACGGTGGAGTTTATAATGACTTTTGCTAAAATTTCAAAAACAAAACTTATCAAAACAAATTCTATGGGACTGAGAAATATTCTTTTCTAACTTTTAGTCCATTTATAAAAGCCTTGCATATTAAAAAGTATTTTTATTTTATTTAGTCTCTACTTTTTAGTCTTGTCTGTATAAAATTTTGCAATAGGTATTAAAATAATTCAACTTGCGGGGAAAGAGAACAGAAGACTATGCAAGTAAAATGTTGTTTGGTCACGTTTAGTATAAACATACACATGTACATACATACATATAGCAGCAGTTAATTTCATTTAAAGAAATGGCGTGTACTTCGCTGTAGCGTATGAAAATAGTGCATATATTTAGGCGCAATATTTGACTTCTTGTGGTGGGGCGACATCTAGAGTCTTTTAATTGTATCTCCTTGATGTGATGCCAAACAACGAGGTTCATATCTAGACTATGTTGATATCTAGAATTTTCCATAAACAGCTTTGCTACATTTATAGTATAAATGGTGGTCGGACATACAACATTACAAGTTGAGAAAAGCGTTGTAAAAAGCTGTTAAGTGAAGATCACACGATTTGTACATTTGTACGGATTTGTACATTTTGGCAGTGGCAGCAGCACGTGTACTCATGTACGCTCTTAAAACGAATCCACAAGAAATTAAAATTTTTGTAGCGTTGCTAGGTCACCTTTCAGATCTATGTCTTTAACACCAAATTATTTGATTAACAAATTTTTGCGTAGAACGCTGAAACCGAATCGCAAACGCACTGCAGAGAGTTTCACGCGGTCAAACGACAACAATTGACTAAGGGCCGTTCAATATCCGATTAACACAAACCGGAGGTAAAATGTCCATAATGACGTCTAGTAACTCTGGCGAAAGCTTAAATTATTTTATTAACTTTAGTACAGTTTTAAACATTTTTTGCTAAAAAAACTTTTGTTGCACTATTTTATTTTATTCCTATGATTGTACATGTTAAATAAAAGCTTGTTTTTAAAAAATCTTTTTTAACATTATATATTTTATTTTTATTTATATAATGAAAACAGCTCTTATAAAGATTTTATTTTATTGCTTTAAATAGAAAAGTTCTTTAAATGTAAAGTGTATCTTAAACTGAAGCATTTTTATATAAGCTAAGGGCCTGTTATTCAATGTATGGCTATCACCAGTACATCATTATCGAAGATTTCGACATCATGCATATAACATGTGATCGATAAAGCAGTTTTTGTATTTAACCGGAGCTTCTACCTCCGATTTTGTGTTAATCAGACATTGATTAACGGGCCCTAAGGGCAAATTTCAAATGAATATTTATACGGCAATTAAGTTTAATTGTGGTTTGCTGTTTAAATTCCATTTAGCTTTCGTAGGGTTTCAGATCAACTTTATTTAAATATGCCAATCAATTGGCAGCACTGTTTCTTGTTCCTTGAAATTGTTGTTGCATTTGCTTTTTTGTTTACATTTTGTGCTGAAGAGCTGATTGTTTTTTGGTGGGATTTAGTGGGATTAATTGAACAACCTACTAGTCAATCATGGTTGTTTGGTACAAACGCAGGGTTCCATATCTCATATTTAAATAGCCAGTATTGGCCATTTAAGTTCAGATTAAATGTATGATCTGAAAATGAACAGTGAAAGTTAATCAACAATCCCTACTTAAGTAGGCCATCTGAAATTGGTCCTAAGCCCTTTGACCACTTCGGAATGGTAATTATAGACAATTATTTTCCGTTTACCTTTACCATCCCATGGCACACGACTATGCAGCATTATCCACATCGCCTAACAGTATTCAGAAGAAACACATCGTACACAAGGCTGCCAACTTGGCTCAAACCGTGCCATTTTTTTGGTTGAAAAATAATATTATTTCAATTGGTTTTTGTGAAATCCTTTGCGTGTACTTCTTTTTGTCAACTAAAATTTTCTAATTTCTATAGTGTATACAACTTACGCGTGGCTTTTGTTGTATCTCCGTATTTCCATAACTCCCTGTGTGAGGAAACCAAATAATGTATTTCTTAACAGAAGTGCATAATCTGGTGCTTATCTACTTGTTTGTGATAGCAGTGCTAACAGTGCTAATCTGGGGTTTTTGATGGTGTGTTAGCAGTATAAGAGTTTTCTTCAGCGTTGTTGTTGGTTTTGGTTTTTGGGCTACATGCAGTAATTGTCAGATAAGCATTTCTTTTGCTTGCGCTTTGGATTGAGTGCTTGCGCTCTTGTTTGAGCGTCCTGGACACTCATCTCTCACTTAAAAACCGTTCTTATTTTGTATGTAAATAATATTTTATTTATTTTGATACATACAATGTCTTATCTTTTTTTTTATACTGCTGAGCTATGTTTCTCGGAGTTATGTCTCCGTATCTTTCTTGCAACATTCTCCGCGAAGTAAACAAGTACTCGTAAGTGAAGAATGTATGGTGCAAGTTATCTTCAACGTTTTCGCAGTTGTAACAGAAAGGTAAGTCCACCCTTCTCATCCAAACAAATATCTCCCAGAAAAACAAACATTTCTGAAATAAAGATACTGAAGTCCGGACAGACCATATGAGATATGAATGTGGGGTAAACAGGAATTTTTTTAAACATGTGTGTTTTTTACACATGAACACATTATTTTTGTAAACTTAGGTAGAACATTCCTGGATAGGCAATCATGAGGTATCAGTTTGATTGAACAGTTAGTTTCTGTTAAAGAAGATTTTATATGCTCAATCAGGGTAGTTGTGGAAACCAAGTCAGATTTTTTGCAAACCAATTCTGATTTTTAGTGAAGTTGTTGGATTTTCCTATTTTCGAACATACGCAAAATCAATATTCGAATCACCTGATTATGTGACAAAACTTGCAAATTTTAGGTATTGTTTAGATATGAACACGGCTAAACACTCAAAAATGAAATCGACATTTATGTATACTAGTTTTAATAATATGCAGCGTGTTTTATTTAATTTAAATTACAAAATGTATGCGAGTACGGCGAAGGTAAGAATGTACAAGCCAAGGCAAAATTTAAACCCAAGAAGTAAAAAATAGACCCGTAGAAACCGTTCTGCAGCAGCGAAGGCTGCTAACATACGAAATAAATAAAATAAAAATTTTTTAATATACAACGCTTTTATAAATGGACTAAAAATTAGAAAATATTATTTCTCAGTCCCATAAAATTTGTTTTGACAACTCTTTGAAATTTTAGCAAAAGTCGTTATAAACAATTTATGAGACTAAAAACGAAAAACGAGAAGCGCATGCAATACAAAGCATTACATTTAATTGACAATAGTCAGACAACATAACGTAGACCTAAAATTTCTACAGCGAAAGTACAAATTTGAGATCGATTTTAGCGGTCGTTATTCATATATCCACATACATATATACATATATTACTTTTCATATCATCTCAAGTCTATTACATGCGCTGCATGCTTTTTATTTTCAATCTGATAAATGGTTTATAATGACTTTTGCTAAAATTTCAAAAACAAAATTTATAAAAACAAATTCGATGGGACTGAGAAATATGCTTTTCGAATTTTTAGTCCATTTATAAAAGCGCTGTATATTAAAAAGTAATTTTATTTTATTTATTTTCTACTTTTTAGTCTTGTCTGTATAAAATTTTGCAATAGATATTAAAATAATTCAATTTGCAGTGAAAAGAGAACAGAAGATTATGCAAGCAGAATGTTTGTTCACGTTTAGTATAAACATACATAAGTACATACATACATATAGCAGCAGTTAATTTCATTTAAAGAAATGGCGTGGTGTCCATTTCCGCTGTAGCGTATGTAAATAGTACATTTATTTAGGCGCAACTTCTTCTGGCGGGCGACATCTAGAGTCTTCTAATAGTATCTCCTTGATATGATGCCTACAACGAGGTTCATATCTAGACTAGGTTGATATCTAGAATTTGCCACAAATAGCTTTGCTACACTACCGCTGGCAGCTTTAACAATTTTATAGTGGTTTTCCGTTCTGTGGCAAATTACGCTCTGTAAATAAATTTTACTATGTTTTGACCGCATTTGTATCAAGACCCCTGGACCATACATATTTTAAATTGCATTGTCATCGTTATTGGAACTATGCTGAATTTCAAGTTTCTACCATGTCGGGAAGTTAGTTTAAAATCGATTGGAAATTTCCGCGGCATGACCAAGTTAAATAAAAGCTTGTAAAAACTCTCGTCACAATATACATGAATACATATAGAGATTTAATCTGTTACCCAAAATTTGCTGTTTGGTTTTTCGAACACCAAGCGATCCAAACTAATATTTCTCCAATTGGCTTCAGTTTAATTTACATACATACAGATATTTACGCGTTTGTTTTTTCATTATCCCTTTTTTCTCAGCCGCTAGTCGCAGGTCAAACTTAATTCGGTGGCTAC
>NW_023469622.1:0-5309 GCF_013731165.1 Rhagoletis pomonella | reverse complement strand
CAACAAACCCTTTACAAAAACTTCAAGGTTGAGAAATTTTTCTGGATCGAACTTCTGTGAACCAAAAATCAACGTGATTAACTCAAATAATAGGTACTGTCGGTCTTCTCTAACCCAGACGTCGGCTGTGCAGGCTTCGCCAATTTTGTTTTCACCTTTTATTGCAACCGTTAGCGCATTTAAAAAATATGATTGCTAAAGTGCAATGCAATGTGGCAAAGCCACTGCTGTCTCCTTCAAATTGAGAAAGTGAAATTCCACTTTCCTGCTTAGACACAAAAAATAATCTTATTGGTCGATTACGGATGGCAATCGAACTTCAGTTGCGTTGCCAGTGGCCGAAAAGTTATTACAGATATCAACTGAAAGCTGGCAACTGAGTTGCAATATTGGCAACTGCATTTTTGTGGTTGCTGCGGAAATTGATTTCTTTTTCTTGAACTGTTTCTGGCAGCTTATTTACACTTACCTTTTGATTGTTGGTACTTCATAATTCTTTTATCTTCAACTTTATAGCATTTAACTATAGTTGCTATTTATAATGGCAGTGTCTACACACACGCGCCACGGTAACTTTTACCACGGTAACAAATTACCGTAGATTCACGGTAAAAAATACCGATGGTCCACGGTAAAAATTACAGTAGAAACACGGTAAAAATTACCGTAGAAACATGGTAAAAATTCCCGTATATCGACGGTAAAATTTCGGAAATCAATTTTCCTAATTGCCAAATACGTCTACATACATAGTAACCAGGGACGTGAACCGGTTTTGAACCGGAAAACCGCTTTTTCTTTTTTTATTAATTAACTGAACCATTAACCGAACCGAAATTTTCCACAAATGTTTGATCCGAACTGAAAACCAAACCACTTTCTTTAAAGGTTTAAAGGTTCGTTTCAACCAATTTTCAGCAGATAAATGTACCCACTTTTTTTTCTCTTTGTTAAACATTGTAATACCTACCATGTGACAATATCAAATGTAAAGGCAGCCCATCTCTCTTGACGTTTGACCTTGCGCGTTGTTGCACTTGACACTTGACACTTAGATTTGCGCGTTATTTTCTTGTTTTTCGAACCGTTGGACCGAACCGAAACTCCGGTTCAAAGTGCAACAACGGTTCGAACCGCTGAACCGAACCGACCAAATTTTTCATCCGGTTTACGTCCCTGATAGTAACTGTATTCCAAACAAACGCTTTGCGAAAACTTGTTTATCAAATGATTTTAAGTCGGTGTTTGCTGGAAAATTAATGAGCTGCGTGAAAATAAGATTGTAAGGCGGATTCATAGTTTTAGTTCAGAACTTTTCTTCCAGTTGGAAAGCCAATCGAAGCGGTTCTCTTGTGCTCACCAGCACAATCACAGTTTCACTTTTGCCGACCCAGCAAAAAATCGTGTAAGCAGTTGTAAGAAATAAGCAATACGCTCCGGCGCTGTTTACAGCGTTTTTTTACATGATCTATAGGCCTTATAATAAGGTTACTATACTCCATGTGAAGCCTTATTTTATTTAACCTATAAGACTCAACATTTGAAAGCACATTTACATGTATGGCTGTAGCTGAGTGTGCAAAGATGCTTGATTCAATTGGTTGCTACCAAGGCTGTCCGGGTTCAATCCCTAACAGACGGAACATGAAATTTAAGATTTTATTTTATTTAATTTTTATTTTATTTTTACTTAATTACGAAGGAGCCTTTGTGAAGTGTAACGTAAAGCAAACGTTTATTTTATATGATCTATAAGCCTTATTATAAGGAAATTATACTCCATGTAAGGCCTTGTTTTAAGAGCTTATTATTTATGGCCTATTTTATATGGCCTATAAGTCTTAGGCATAAGGGTGTCTCTCAGAGAAAGAGAGAAAACCTTATGATCTGATGACATCAACACGGAAAAATCAGGTGTGGAATAAAGAATGTTTCATACAACTGACCTTCCTTACAGATTTCAGGCATTAAATTATAAAGCTTATGTTCATATAAAATAAGCTTTATATAAGGCGCAAATTTTTTGTAGGGGACCCATGCTGTAGAGCAGTGATCAGCATTCTAACAGACTGTGTGCGTTAAATTCACTGCTCAGCTACCGCACTTCGTATACATGTGAAACACACATGTGCTCAGAGAGCGCTCAGTGAGCTATGGCCTGCCGACCACTGCTGAAGAATGAGCAACGGAGAGCATCGTTCTAGTTTAGGACTTTTCTTACATGTGGTTGTTGTTGTGTGTTTAGGTTGGTGATCAATGGCGGCTGTCGTAGAGGCCTAAGATTGAGGAAAGGATAGGAATGGTGTCGGTTGCCTTGTACTGCTCTAGAGGAGCTATCGGTAAAAGGTGGGCTCTCTCGCACAAATTAATTCATTAGCTCTAGGAAACAGATTTAAGACTATATTGTTTCAAGGAGCCTTAGCCAAGGCTTACGATCTCATGCCGAAGACAACTGATGGCAATTTGACTGTTGATAACGGGTCTCACGCTCTCATGCCGGAGATGACTAAAAATGCTAATTTTGACTATTTCAACATTAAATCTTCTCACTTAAAACTTATTCATCGCCTTCATAATTTTATTTAGAATTGCTGTCAAATTTTCCCACAGATTTCGAAGTCTCTGAAACGCCATCACCAGGCTAGGTGCACGAAAAAAAATGTCTATACTTAAAGGTTAAAAACCGGTGTCATTACGTTAAAAATAAAATTTATCAAGTCTATTTGCACTTACCATTAGTTTAATGTTGTTGTTGTGGTTATAGCGGATTACTTAGCCCTGCATAGATCGGCTTGTCCATCAAAGCGCGCAACTTCCATATGGTCTGTACATAGGTAGAAGAGCATTAGCTGGGTGAGTTTTGGGGCATACGAAGAGGTGCCGTGAGTCATGTGGTCACTCCCCGCATGCCGGACACTCATTGGGCATATCTGCGTTTACTCTGCACAGGTACGAGTTTAGCCTGCTGCAATATCCAGAGGGAAGTTGGGTTATTATTTTGCGAATCTCCCGATCCAGACAAAGCTCTGTCCCGTCCACGTCGGGTGCCCAAAACGGCATTCGGCAGTCGATGGAGGTTGAGACCGACTCACTGTAAATGCCGTTTATGGCTTGCTTTTTAAACCTCTGGACTTCGTCCGTCAGTGCCTCTTGACGTGCCTTGGCGAGGGCAAGCAGCTATCTGTTCGGGTGCCCGCCTGTGGTACCCTACTAGGAACTGCTTGCAGATCATTGTGTTATGATTCTTGATGGAGAGCATGTAGACCTCGTCGTGTAGTTGTTGAGGCGACATCCAGTCGCAGCCCGGAGTGGCGTGCCATTCGTTTAGTGGTAAATATTAGCTAGCTCCTAACCAACAGTTTTATTGAAAAGTATTTTATATATAAATTGGGTGGCCTTAAGGATCGTGTATAGAATTCTCCAATCGACTCTCTAAATTACTACTTACTGAAATTAATTCTTCTACACTCACTTCCCAATTTCCTAATTTACACAAATATCTACCACCTGAAGCTTACCGATAGATTTGCCGATGCTTCAGACTCTCAGACACGTTCTTGGGGTTCTTCTCTTTATTACCCTGATGAATGGGACGGTCAGTAGTCCCTTTTCACTGAGTTAGATAAATTTGTGTAGTTCTATTGAATCGCTTTGCTTAATTTCTTTTATCGCTAGCGGGCGTATTTCACAGTATCTAATGGCGTTTTTTTTTCTCGAAAAAAAAATGTTACCTTCTTATGTGGCAACATTATCAGAGTGGAACATTTTAAAGAAAGAGCACGGAATATGCATGTGAAGATGCTGAGAAAAGAACACAAAAACTTGATAGCCAAGAGGAAAGGAGAAGGAAGGAAGAAAAGAAAACGCTATTAAACTGTTTAGTACGTCTTTGAGTCAACTATAAGGGCTCCGTATATATTCGCGACCACGTCTCTATAGTGAACATTCCAGACAGTTGCTGCTCTTCTGTTTTAACATATTAAACATGTAGCTTTGATATAAGAAAATATCTTTCTATAGACTCAATAAATAAATAAATATTTGGATTCAGGAGCAGATTTTACAATGAAAATGGGTATTTCCATCGAAAGGTTCACCACGACAAAAAAAAAATCTTATATCTAACGTCTTTACGGGCCGATTTGTCTGCTTTTTAAAATATATACTGGCTATGTAAGTAAAATCATGTTTGCGTAAAATGGTCTTCCTAGATGGCGGCAAGGTTGAGATAGTTCGAAAAACCGTATTTATGGTCCGATTTGGTTCGAATTTGGCGTATGTAGTTGCAACATAATAAGTCATAGATTTCCAACAAATTCACCCAGAATTGGCGCTGAAGCCAAAATATAAAGTATATTCTACATAAAATACATGTTTTATTTGCGTTAAAAATTCATTTAAAAGCACTATTAACAAAAATATAACGATGGAAATTTACGCACGCTACGTCACGTGACGTTTCACACTTGGTGTTGTAAAAGAAAATTGAAACAAGTTGCATTAATGCAAAAAACTCTAAAAACAACTGCAATTACTCCAAATCATATTAAAATAAGTTTCATGAAAATAGCCACCCACAATTCGCAGAGTTTTGCGATTTTGTAAGAAAAGAAAAAATCTACTTCCATTTTTTGTCACGTACCGACACTCTCTTTAAATGCTTATATTTCAGGACCAAGCAGTTCGATTGTTTTCATTTTTCGGTTAAATATAGAGCTAATTATGTGCTATACAATGGCCCAAAAAAGTTAAAGAAATCAAATGGTATTCCTTGTTTGTATCACATTGAAACGTACGACTGTCACGTATGCGACGTATGGAAATACCCATATGTTAATTTATTTTTTTCAGAGTTTGAAGGAATTGAAATCTCACAATTTTTGTGAAATGAAGATATTTGCAATAAGGACTACGTTATTTTACCTGCATTATTTTGGGAAAGCTTCTAAGGTTGTAAGGAACAAGTATAGAGCTTTGAGGACCAGTACGTTTAGCTTTCGAAAACTTACAGACTTCTCCAGAAGAATTTCAAATCTTACTTATTATCTCACTGAATCTAATTTCTAGGATCAAATATATGCAGAAATGGCCGAGTTCGAGGCTAACATAAGCGCTAGCAACTTAATTCACTCAACTGCTAATGATGTTTTGGTAGATCAAAAGCCGGCATTGATTAAGTACAGGAAGAAAGTAGATAGTAGGCTATTGGGAGATTGCCTTCCTTTAAATAATGTGTCGCATTGGCTATCCACTTATGAAATACTGAAGTCTTTGTTGGAAATAAGATGTTGCCTAGAAGAAGAAGTTGC
>NW_023469621.1:0-5309 GCF_013731165.1 Rhagoletis pomonella | reverse complement strand
CCGCCCTAATGTACATAGGTACAAAATTAATAGCTTCATACACACATATGTACATTGGCTTTGCTAAATATGTGTATTTATGTATGTGAATTTTCATTTGCTATTATTAACAATATTTTACTACATTCGATTGGATACGAAACTGACGCAGCTTGGCTGTAAGTGCAGTCACAATCACATCAACCGCAATGCCAGTAGCTACGGCGCTGACACAAATGCATGCAATTATCACGCGCCTATCGCCGTACTCCATCTCCTCCAATAACTCTCAACATCTGCCAATTATATATTCGTCGTTTTTATTGCGTCCATCCGTTCATATTTTTAATCCGAAAAGCGTGTATGCATGTACTCACTTGGTTGCAAATACATGCAATACATATGTACATGTGTAAATTCATCATTTGGGCGTTTGCTTATTTGCTAAATGACAATTTTCTTGCGTTGAAATTGCAACCAGTAATAACAAAAAAAAACCATCTACTATACATAAATGCTAATAGGAAAAATTATATGTATTTTTATTTTTGTTTTCTGCATATGGCAGGAAATCGCATGCGGTTTGCCTGCCTCGATTAAAGCGTAAATGTACATACCTACAAATGTATGTGCTATGTATGTTATGCAAAAACAGGCACATTCATCAGCTTATAGCTAATTTAAAATGAAAATCTTCAGGCGAAAATACGTGATGAATTGCATGGGAAAAATTTTCTAAGATTGAACAGAGATACTCGCATAGAAGTGTTTGAGAACAAAAGCTTAGTTATGCGTTAAAAGTTTAGAGGTGGTGATTCAACCCAATTCTAAACGCGTAAGTATCCAGTGTCGCAGTTGATTTCTTATAATTGATACCTAGTACCAATTGGAAAGATTTATGAAGCTTCGTAAATCGCAAATCTTCGCCAAACTCAATTCTAACAGGTGGTGGAAAAGTATTGATGGAGCCATCATCGTCTCTGTTTAGCTAAGGCTGGCCAGAGGAAGTGTTGGACTTTCTCGCCTTAAAGGCGTGCTGGGAGCCTCTCTCTACAGGCATGCATGCTCACTAAGCAAAGGTCAATGATGACCTCCACTACCAGTTTTGAAAAAAGGCGCTCAGCAGGCACCGAGTTACTAACTAAATGACAGTGTTTTTTCAAAAGTCCGTAAAGTTTTGGGTAAACAGTTTTAATTTCCTCCCAAGTGTGGATGATATTCCGCTTTAGTTCTTGGTCTAGAAAAGTTAAATAAAAACTCATCTCTTTTTGTGGGTAACCCAAGTCATTACCTTTTCGCCTTCGTTTGTGTACAACAGATTTATGAGGGGCCCACCAATAATGAGTGGATTAATAATCGATTAATGAATCACAAAACTACGATACAATTAAATCGTAAATTGGAAAAAATTTATCGATTATTTTAACCAAATGATTAATCGCTGCCATCCCTAGACATACATATCTATAGCACGCCATTTCAAAGTTGGGGTGTTTGCCCCTGAATTGAATTTTCAATTAAAATACAAACCCCATATAAACCCAAGTTTCAAACTTTGTAAAAACCTGTAACAAATACAACAAATTTTAACCCAAATTTCAAACTTTTTTCTCGGAACGGTTAGAATTTTTTTGAGTATACAGTTTTATAGCCTATTCAATTTTGGTCTAACAATGTGCAAGTGGCTAAAAATTTCCGTGGTCTTTTAGAATTTTTTTTGCCGAAGGTGTTGCGGCTTTAAAAAAATCAACGGTAATTTTTAGCCATTTGAAGCTTGCACATTATTAGACTAAAACTGATTAGGCTATAAAACTGTATAATAAAAAAAAAAAAAACTGCTGAGAAAAAATTTTAAATTCGGGTGAAAATTTGTTGAATTTTTTTGTAGTTTTCTACAAAGTTTTAAACTTGGGTGTTTATGGGCTTTGTTAGAGAATGGACTGAATTTTTATTGAAAATACTTAAAAATTTAAAAATAGAGATAAGTGGCAAACAATATCACTTCCTTCTGCGCAGTCGCGCAATGTGTGTGGCGAAAATCTGGAAATGTCAAGCTTTGCACACGGCCAGATATATGTATGTAGCATGTTCTGGAGTTGGGAAACCATCCTCACTCTTCATTTACGCTCAGGAGCAGAAAACCAAAAATGTTGTGTATCATGCAGCCTTAAAGTGAATACAATCATTTTTCAATTCTTTTTTTTTTTTGATGTCAATACAAATTATAGAATTCAAAGAAATTAATACTTGATTTTATTTTATTTTCACCGGGTCCGCTTTCCCTAGAAATTTAGCATTGAATTCAATTCAATTCGAAGAGTGTTCCATTCAATCTTCAATGAAATTATTAACGATCGCTAATTTTCGATAAAAAAAAAAATTCGAGTGAAATTGTGAATGCTCGAAAATAATTCAATGAAAAATCTATTTGGGCAAAACGAAGTTTGCCGGGCCAGCTTGTCCTTAATATTAAAACATGGTTAAAATTGGGTATTATTCTTTAAAGTCTCCCGAAGAGAAACAGAGTTTGTCGATTGAAAAATATTGATTTTCAAGGATTATATACAGTTTTCACGAAAATATTTTTTCTCTATATAAAATACAAACTTCCAGCGCTTTGAGCGACCTCCAAATATTTTTTTTATTCAAATCCTAAGGGATGAGAATATTAAAATTCCGAATTTTCTTCTCCCAGATTAATTTTTCGACCACCCTACTCTGCATCCATGGGCGGACAATGAATGCAAGGGCGTACACGAACACAAAAGGAAGCACCAAGTGCAGAAGGATCTATCTATACTTCGTGCGAACAATTTACTGAACTTCGCAAGTAGCAGAGTAACTTGACGAAGCTTTTTGATGTCGGCCCAAAACGGCAAACAGTTGTAGGGTGCAAATGGAAAAAGAAACATATAGAATTTCGCTACCAAAAAATTGTTTCCCAATGTTACATACGACATGATCTCATCATAACAAATTTGTTTCCTGTACTATTTGTAATCGAGCAACAGAAAGTATACAAAAGGATGCACTTTTTGCACACATATGCACATATGTATGTAGGGATGAAACAATACTATGCAGGTATCGATAATTTTACTTGGAAGTAGTATCAAGAGTATGTATCGATACCTAAAAAATGTCGGATCTAAAGTATCGATACCCACTCGTAACTTGATTGGACGCTGAAAAGTTATCGGTTTAATCTGAGATTATTTTATAATTACTTATTAAAGAGGAACGAATTTTGTATGGCTAAAATGCTTTTTAATTCCAGATTAGGGACTTAAGCTCGAATCCTAAACTCTGAATAATAGAAGTTTATAATGTAGGAACTGAAAATAAATACTGGTGTTTTATTAATCTTCAGTTCCTACATTATAAACATGGAAATAATATTAATGTATTGGAAAATATTAAGAAAAGATTTATTCAAAAAATATTTCAACGAAAAAATCTTCATTTGATGTACTGAAGGCTTCTTATACGTATACACAATTTAAAAGCCAAAGATTTAAATTCTTTTTAATTAAGCAGCCATAAGGCCAAGGGCGATTGATATTAGGAATACTAATACGTAGGGGAAAAAAACCGAAGCAAAATTTTCCTTAGTCTCGGGTTTCGATACGAGTATTTATTTTTCGATACCTACTCAGTACTTGGTATACCAAAATTACTTGGTATCGAACGAAAAGTATCGAGTACGTACTTGTATTTACTCGTATCGTTTCATCCCTATATGTATGCCCACACATGAGGCAAACTGACAGCCAGTAAAACTTTAGTTTGTATTCTCTTAGGAAAAACAAGGTCTCTTTTGAAATCATTGCAACACAATTCACTTACAGAAAGCACAGTACATACAACCAAATGTAAACTATGCAACAAATTCTTGATAACTTGGCTCGATTTTTGTCATATTTTAGTTATAACTACGGTGACCATTCGTCGCGATTTTGGCGGGGTAGTACCGATTTTAAGAAAATTGCCCGCTGAATATTTTTTAAAAGTCGGGACGTATAAGTGACCCGACTTTTCATATTGTACCCGATTTTCAGTGTTTTCTTTATTAATTTAATAACAGTCTCCCTGTACTCTTGTCCAAAAATAATTTTTCGTACAAACGTGGCAGCGCTGTCCTTATCACAAAGAACATAGAACATAGAAATTATTTTCTATTTGGTTGGTTGGTTGGTTTTCTTTGGTTATGTTTTATTCTGTCAAACCGGTATCTCGCTATGTTGGAGTCTATTATTCTTCTCTCAATTTTTTATTTTTTTTTAAGGAGGTTATCAATTGAATATTTTTTATGTATTAACATACATAATTACAATTGACGCATAATTTTGGACCACCTTAAACGATTTCTATTATTATTATTTTTTAAAGGAAAGGTGGTACCTCATCAGAGGTGGTCCCATATTAATTTGGCTAAGGTCCGATCATTGAATCATTAAGAAATTAACGGTTATCTTAAATTTTTATATTAGAATTTAAGTCGGTTTTGTTTTTTGCTTAAAAATCACTTGTGTAATTATTTGTTCAGTGTTTTTTTTGTTTTTTAATGAAACGATTCTAACTTGAATTTAGTGATATTGTAAAAAAACACTAATTCCCTCAAAAAAATCATAAATTAAGAAAAGATATTTTAGCATTGTTAGGGATTTTTGAATGTTTTTTTTTTTTATTTTATTATGATTGATTAGCAAAATTCAAGAAATCAAAAATCAATTAATCAAAATTTTGTGCTCTTTAATTAGATTTCTCAGAAACATTCTGAGTACGCAGTTTTGTACCTCATTCAATTCATAGTGCAAATTTAAAGTAACTTGGACTTACCGTAGATTTTTTGGTAATTGTTTTTGTGACGATATTGCTCAGTAAACTGTATTCTAAAAACAATATTGTAGGTTCGGATTCGATGCTTTAGAAATTTCCCAATTTTTGACCACAGAGATCTGATCACCGTAGTTATAAGAGGAAATAAAGGAATTATACTGAGTGTTTTATTCAGCTATTCATTTCATAATTCCAAAGCCAAAGGGTCGAACATTTACATTTTAAAAAGAAAGCATTTTCGAAAGTTTTCTTGACTTTCAGTGCAAACTTTGATAATGTTTACAGGCCGTTTGTATTCTTTGGTTTCGATGCGTTAGTTTTTTTCTTAAATGTCTTAAAGTTTTTGAAACCACTTGCAATTTATTAAAAATATGCACATATCTTTATTTGTGAGTAAATTCTCGATTACACAGTGTAGTAAATCTACAAGTACAAATATATTTCGTTGTGTGCGCTGGTTCCTTTTTGGCCAACACAAAAAGCCCATATTC
>NW_023469620.1:0-5310 GCF_013731165.1 Rhagoletis pomonella | reverse complement strand
TAAATACTACTTTTTAATATCGAAACCAATATCGTAAATATTGAACATGGTCCTTGCGAGCCATATTTGATATTGGCAACGCGAAAACTAACTTCGAAAAATAGCGGTCGCCTGGCCACACTGGTTGCGACTGTCATTTTATTATCTCCTTTTTCGATTTCGGCAGCATCAGCGAGCAGCAGCAAATTTTCAAACTCCCGGCTTTTTTATATACGCATATTAGCAAATTTTTAAAATCGGTTTTATTAACGTGCGAGTTTTTTGATAAAATCTGAAAAATTTTCGGCTGCCCAACGTGGGATTGCAAATAAACAGAATATTAAACAACTTTCCGTGCGTCGTGGGATTGCTCATCGAGGGACATAAGTTACATCGTGGGAACTAAAATACGGCGCGGGACCTAATTTGCATCGTGGGATCCAATTCACATCGCGGGAGTCCAAAAGTAGTCAAGATGGTAAAACCCTCCAAACGCACGTAAGTCCCAAACTACAATTTTTTTGATTTTCCAATCATACATATATACATATTCCCGTTACTCTAACGGCTGTAATATACATATGAACGTATGTGCGAAAACCCACTACTCGTTGGGATTCTTAAATTCAACACACGGTAGCATAACGCTTTTATTCGGTATTCATACCGCATATATCTACTTTAAAATTTGCTGGTTGCGCCAGCGCTATTATTTCCATCGTACATTCTCGTATGTACATCTTCATATATCTACATCTAAATTTTCAAAACGCTCTGTGTGGTTTTTTTTGTATATATAAATTTTGCCGTTTGCGCCGGCGTTAGAAACTTTGCCGTATTATTCGCGTATTTATGTGCATATGTATGTACATACATACTTACGTATTGGCATAGTTTCTTTGCATTTCTTTGCATATTTCGTTTGCATTTCTTTGTATATTTCATTGGCTGCGCTGCCTGCTAAATTTCCAGCTGCTATAATTTCCAATCAGAATCGCTAGTGTCAAAAGCGATACACTTAAGGAAAAAAAAGTATACTTTGGCAAAACTTTAAAATTCTTTGCAGGAATTTTCCTATACATATGTACATACATACGTCTTGATATGCATATGAACGTATGTGTGTAAAAACCCTGAAAGTTCGTGTCACAATTTTTACCACTGCGCATACATATTACTTTGCAACTTGCTGGTTGCACCAGCGCATTTCTTTTGCTTAAATATACATAGGGTTGTATATGTATATATTTTCAATACACTCGTGTTTTTGGGTAAATCCATTTGTGCCGTTTGCGCCGGCGTTGGAACATTGCCTTATTATTTGCTTATTTATGTACATATGTATGTATTTACATACATACGTACATACGTATTTGTGTTTCATTTGCAATTCGTTGCTTTCGTCAACACAACGAGTTGATATACATAAAATCTAATAAGATTCGCTGTTGACAAAAGCGATACACTCAGAGAAAAAAAGGCTACATTTATAAAAATTTTAAAATCATTTGCATGAATTTGATTTTTTTATCTTTTCCATTTATATACGTTGAATATATACATACATACATATACATATATACTAACCCATAATAATATTCAAGTGGTTCATTGCGGGCACATACATACATCGTTATACCTACAACCCTACACCCTATCTATATATATATACATATATATATACCAATATACATATAGGTAGGTACAAGCCCTTTGTACCTCTAATTTGTATACAGCTATACGCTAAAAGTGCATAACTCGAATTCGAATATTTTCTTGTCTCTCGAATACATCGGTTTTGGTAAAGTGTGTTAAAGATTCGTTTGCAATAATTTAACTAAACGTTGTTTCCGTCAACATAGACATTTAAACCATTTAAATTGATTTCAAGGCTTTTTTCGTGATATAAACGCACGGGTACATACGGCTGTGCGGTGGTCCGTGGAAAACCAGTGCGTTACGTGCGTTAACGTAGGCAGTTTAAAATACATAGAAGTGAATTTCGAAAATCCATATGTTTGCGTTGCGTTACTTGCGGTTATGCGTGACATCATAGATAATCAGCCGGAATAATTGTACCTTTCAATCAAGTGCGAAATTAATCCGAATACTAGCCACGCTTTTACTTTGCCATATTCGAATTAACTTAAAACCAAAACCCAAAACTTTCTTTGTAAATCAAATTTAAATCTTTAACCTGGTTCACGGTTACGCGGTGCGGTTTGCGTCGGTCGCTAATCGATTTCATATCGATCGGCAGTCAAATTAATACGTACCTATTACCATATTTTCCTATATATTACATTTTACTTCACACGTATATATATTATATTTTACTTCACACGTATATATCATAATTTACTTCACACGTATATATTTGTGGTTATTAGAAAATAAAGGTCGATTTTTACGTTTTTTCCCGTACGACTCGCTGCGTGCGTTAGCTTGGCATACAATTTCCTTATAGAACTAAGCAAATAGTTCAGGTCCCGATACGGATAGAAATAAAAGTCGACATTTATTTTCAATAAAATCAATTTCTCTCCTGAATGGTTTGCGAACTGTAAGCCAAACAGTTATAAACTTCTATCCCGTGTTAACGGTCCAATTACAAAGTCTGAAGAACGATAAACAATTTTTGTACAAATTGTTTTCTCAAACTTATCGGTTGACCTGATTGGTACCTTTTTCGACCCGGTCGAAGGTTCGTCAACTTTGTTTTATCTCTCTCTAAAGGTCGTTTGGTACATTTACCACTCACCTCAACTGACGCCGAAGGTTCGACTAGTAAGCGACATATCGCATCTGTTGTCCTGATTTGGAGCTCCAGGAGCTTGCGTTGACACATCTTGATCAGTTATCTGAAGTCATGGCGACTGAGTCAGCAGTAATGGCAGATTTTCTTTTCGATTCCAACAACATTATAACTTTCTGTGAACATTTTGAAAAGGAAGATCCGAAAAACCACACCGATACTTTGCTGGAAATCAAGCTTCAGGATCTCAATGCACGATGGGAAAGGTTACAACTCTCATCGAAAACTCTGCCTTACTGATGAAAAATATGTTCCCAACGACTTCAAAGAAGAAGCGGGTAACCAACTCCAATTGTGTACCGACAGTTTTTATAACTGCACATCACAGATTCTCGATCTGCTGAAAATACGCAAATCTCTACCACAAAAAACCGCAGATCAGATTAAAACACATTTCCAAGAACATCTGTCATTCAAATGCAAATTTTGCAAGATTAATAATCACCCGATAAAATTATGTTTTAAATTTCGAAAACTCAGCACTAAAGAACGCACTAAGTTCTTAGAACACAATGGACATTGCATCAATTGCTGGAGCGGCAGTCATTTGGTCATCAACTGCCAAAAAGCTTCCCAATGTTTTCATTGTAAAGATTTCCACCATACCATGTTGCATCCTGAATCGACTAACAAGCCGGAATCAAAGGCTATAGTTAGCAAACAATTAACTCAAAAAGGTCCAAACGCAACTTCTTTGCAAACTGAATCTACCTACCCTCACCCAATTCAATCGAATAATCCCATTTTCTATATTACTGAAGGCAACATCTACCAAGAGAAGCCCCCTATTGCCTCAGCTGATAGTTATTTCCATTTACAAACCAGCTTTTCAATCGATCAGCAGAAATCAAACCATCCTAATACCCACATGCATATCGAGCACATCTTTACTCCAAAAGCTTTTCAAGAGTCATCTATTCGAAAACCAACGAATTATCTACCAAGGTCTTACACCAAGAAGCCAAACACTCCAACAGTAAACCCCCGTGATTCTTATTTTAACGCATTACGCCGATGCATAAAACCTAGAACTCTACATCAAAGAGCTAAAATCCTAAACCTCAAAAGTCTCCTCGCACAAAACACAACACATCGATGGGTTTGGAGCCGGCCACTAATAACCACCAAACCAAGTGCGGTAAAATGCGAAATTGCGTTTTATGTTTCGCCACTTTCGAGCCCCCCCAGGGACGCTGTCGCCCATTACTAAACAAACCGAAATACAACTTCAGCAAATAGTGCCAAAGCCACTCGATCATCAAGAGTGGAGGAAATTATTCATCAAACACATCCCAGTATCTAAAGCGACTGCACTTCCCATAAATCAGAATGCTTCATTTCGCTATATGCAATCTAAGTCATTCGAAGTAACCCCATTACATATATTTTCTTCAACACCAAAAATCGCATCATTAAGAACAATAAACCCACATGGTTTCGAACAAAATGACGCAACGACATTAAAAAAAATTCACAAATATGTTAGCAATATCAAAGGTATACTATGTTCTAATCCTAATAATCATTTCCTCTGGTGGCTTTGGAAACCTCGTGAAAGTTCGCCACTTTCGCCTCTTCCAAAAAAACGCAAACTTCAAACCATTCACATTATTGAAGAGAAAAATTACATATTTTCTCCCTTTTTACTTTGGTTAAAAACTTTGCCAGTTAATTCCTATATACGCAATTCCAATCATGAAACAAAAGCTTATCAAATACAGTCCACTTTGAATAATATCTACGAATCTCTTACACTTATTGCAAAGGAAACCAATAGTAATATCATTTCACGACCTATAAAACTCGCACAAGAAAGGCATATCCCAGCCTTGAATTTCAAAATCCAAAGATATCAATCACACACACTCTTCAACAAAGAACATATCTTACAAAAAATATTTGCACAACACTTGAACTTCTCAATATTTATCGACGTTAAGTCCCCAGAACTTTGGAAACTATTTCTCATGGAAATCCTCAAAGAAGCTTTTATAACGAATTATATTTGCAGATCGCCCTCGCCACGAAGCCATTTAGCAATCCAGCATAGTTTTGAGATTTATCGTTATGAAGCACTAATACGTTTTTCCAAGATTACATCGAAAATGGATATACAGGACTATGTAAAATGCTCATACCACCTTCCCCATGATCTTCAAGCGCATGCAGCGAAACCATTGCTTAAGGCTAAGAAAAAGATCGGCGGCGGTGCATTCTCTCCTACCATCTATAGAAATCCAACTAGGCGTCGGGGCACAGAGATAAGTTCAAAGAGCTTTGCCGAAGCAGGACAGCCTTGCACAAGTGCAACGGGGCCGGCATGTTTAAGTGACTTGCGCTCACTTAAAGTATTTCCATGACTTGCGCTCATAACGACTTGCGTTCGCTTGAAATTACTTGCATGACTTGCGTTCATGCATCCCTGTTCGAATTCCACACTACAAGCATCCCTGCTCTAGTTGGAAGTTCGACAAGTGCACGGGAATTGCTTCCCAGGGTTGCTTATTGGCACACTG
>NW_023469619.1:0-5310 GCF_013731165.1 Rhagoletis pomonella | reverse complement strand
TTAAGGTGTGTTCATACAAGGTGATTTATAGGGTTGCAAATTGTATGTTTTTATCGCATTACATCACCCTCCTTTGGAAAAAGAAGAATTTGGCAACGTGATCAATTTTGCCATATTCTTCTTGCCCAAAATTTATAATCAGAATTAAATTGTTTTGAAGGAACGAATTTAAGAAATGCTTAAGGGATATTCCTCCCTCTTTCATTCGTTCGTTCAAATCAATTTAAGTTTTGGTAAATATTAGATATTTAAATAAAAGCTATTGTATTTATTTAATTATTACTTATTTTATTTATTAAAAGCTATTTAATTGGCAAAGTATCGTATTTGTGAAATAAAATTGAGTAATTATTTTCGTAAATAACTTATGAGGCTATTTTATTGAATTTTACATAAATACATATTAATTGCTTAAGAAAAATGGAATTTAAATTTTTTTTTTGTTTTAATATTTGTATTTAGATTTTCTGAGTTATATTTTTAACAATGTATGAAAAATGCTTTCGATTTAATAAATTCATTTAGTATTTTGGAAAAAAAATCTTATATTATAATTTTGTGGAAAAATATATTGTAAACACTTATAATAGTTAGTTTTGTTTGTTTGTTTTTTCTTTTGAGCTAGATTTCATACTGAACATTTGTACATTTCAGATTATTATTTTTTTGTTTTGTACATTTTTGTTTTTGTTTATAAGGTAATAAAGTGAAAGTAATTATACATACGTATATACATATAGAAGAAAAATTTTTATTTTTTTTTTATTATTTTATTTTATGAATTCTATTTTTGTGTACTGTTTTTTCTTTGTTTTTCGCTTCATCAAAAATTGTGACGTTTACACCGTCAATTTTTGTTATAACGTATGGCCCTTGGTATATGTTTTCATGCTTATTGCGTGGTTCTTTTTGAACAAGAACCCTGTCGTTAACGCTAATTGATAACGGACGCGCCGTTTTATCATATATTAGTTTGTTTCGAATTTTGTGTTTATTAATTAATTCTTTAACGATTTTGTGCGAATTTTGCATGCGATATTTAACTTCTTTCGCATAATTTTCTACATTATAAATCGGGTCAATTTTATCTTTTTTCAAATCTTGAGGCACTGTTGCCTTTTTCCCAAATATTAATTCAAATGGGGAAAATTTATTATCGAAAACTGTGTTAGTTGTTGTGTTGTGTAAAAATGTAAAATATTTTAAATAAACATCCCAGTCGGAAAATGTTTCATGTAAATATGCTCGTAAATATTCATTAAAAACTCTGTGGTTACGTTCGATAGTACCCACGGTTTCATGATGGTGTGCGGTTGAAAAATCGTGTTTAACCTTTAAAAGTTTGGTTAATTCAGTGAAAATTTCATTTTTAAATTCGGTGTCTAAGTCTGATTTAATGGAATTCATTACACCGTAAGTTAAGACAAACCTTTCGAAAATGGCAGATGCAATCGTTTTAGCGCTTTTATCTGGAACAGCTACTGTTACTAAATACTTTGTTAAATCGCATATAATGGTAATTGCGAACCTATTACCACTACTCGACTCTGGTAGGGGTCCTAATGTGTCGATTACAATAATATCAAATGGTTTGCAAGGTGTTGGCGTTAAAACAAGATTTTCCTTGTTTTTAGGTTTAACCTTGTTTAATAAACATTTTGAACAATTTTTAACAAACCTGGATACATCACGGGTCATATTTTTCCAGTGATATTTTGTACGTAATTTTGCATAAAGTTTTTTAATTCCACAGTGTCCGCCTGTTATAGGGTCATTATGGTAAATGGTCATTAATTTTAACTTTTTATCGTCGTCAGTTACTGTTTCTACCGGTTCTGTTAAGATAATTTGTAAAAATTTTTAAATATTGTTACCGCTGGTTTTTAAATTTGAAATAGAGAAATAATTGAAAAATATATCATCTTTTGGCCATTCTACTTGCTTAATATTGCGATTGCCGGCTTCAGCATCAAGCCTCAAAAGTAACTCGTCTAAACAAGTTGTTTCGTTAACATTCGCAAAATTAAGTAATTCGTGTTTTTTGTGTTTTAAATGTGCACATATTTGAATATTTGAAATTTTGTTATCTTTATCGTAGCGAAAATGCGTTACTATTCGCGGTATATTTTTAGAAAAATTATCGTAAACTTGTACTGTAGGGTTGTCCGTGTAGTTGTTTTCGTTTTGTAATTCTATTGTTTTTGTCATTGATCGCGTTTTCATAGCTAAAACATGTTTTGTAGAGTCTTTTAGTTCATTAATGGTAATGCGTGAAAGTGCGTCTGCTCCCACGTTTGATTTGCCTTTTAAGTACTCCATAGTGAAGTCGTATTCTGACAGTTCTAGGCGTATTCTAGCAAGTTTTGAAGATGGGTCCTTCATGTTAAAAAGATAAACTAAGGGTCGATGGTCAGACTTCACCTTAAAGTGAGTGCCGTAAACATAGGGTCGAAACTGCTTAATCGAGAAATATATAGCTAAAAGTTCAAGTTCTATGATTGGTTTATTTTGTTCTGCTTTGTTAAAAGATTTAGAAGCGAAACATATTGGTAAGTCGTTGCCATTATGATTTTGGCTTAATATAGCACCGCACCCGTTTTTAGAAGCATCCACAGTTATTAAAAATTCTTTAGTAAAATCAGGATATTGCAAAAGTTTAGGAGACATTAGGGCTGATTTTAAGTGTTGAAATGCAGTTTCACAAGCGTTGTCCCATAAGAATTCTATATTTTTTCGACTCAGTCTATTTAAAGGTGCTGCCAGCGACGCAAAGTTAGGTATGAAGCGTCTATAATAATTTGCAAACGCAACGAATCGACGAACAGCGTCTTTATCTGAAGGTTTTGTATACTTTTTTATTGCGTTAATTTTTGAATCGTCTGGCAGCAGTCCCTTTTCTGAGCACTTGTGCCCTAAAAATGTTACCTCAGAACGAAGAAAATTGCATTTTGTGGGGTTTAGCTTGAGATTAAACTTTCTGCAAGTTTCGAACACTTTAGCTAGATTTTTTAAATGGTGAGTCTCACTACAACCTATAACTATGACGTCATCAACGTATAAAAAAGCTTGATTTGGAGAAATGCCTGAAAAGGCTATTGACATCATTCGAGAAAAAGAATTCGGTGCTACATTTAAACCGAATGGTAAAACTTTCCAGCGAAAAGCTCCCTTGTCAGTACTGAAAGATGTTATATCTCGCGAGTTTTTATGCAATGGAATTTGATGGAAACCAGAAAACAGATCTAAAGTCGAAAAGTATTTTGCTCGACCAAGGTTGTCTAATATGTCGTCCACACGTGCTAGTGGAAATTTGTCAGCGATAAGCTTTTTATTAACCGCCCTAAAGTCAACGCACATGCGGTACGATTTTTGGCCGGATGGATCTTTTTTTGGTACTAAAATTAATGGACTGTTATAATTAGAGGAGCTTGGTTCGATTAAGTCATTTCGCAGTAAAGTATCGACTTGTCTATTTATTTCTTCGCGTTGTGAGTACGGCAATCGATAGTTTTTGATATAAACGGGAGTCTTGTCATTCAGTCGAAGTTTCTGTTCGTAAAAGTTGTTGAGTGTCATACGGTCTGTTTTTAAGGCAAATACATCGGCATATTGTAAACATAATTCAAGCAATTTGTTTTTAGCATATTTTGGCATTTGTTTTTGTAAAATTGACTTTAGTTCCTCTAAACGTTTTGTCTCTTGGGAAGTTTCGTTTATTTTGTAGACATTATAGTTACTTATATCCTCAGCTTTGATGTTATAGTTACGAACGTATTTTACCTCGTCCGTAGTATTTATTACTTTTAAAATTGGATTTGTTGTGTCAACGACACATTTTGATGTAAAAACACCAGAGCAAAGCTCGTGAGAGTCTACGAAAACAGGGTTTTTGGAATTAGTCAATTTAAATAAACGAAAAACTTCACATCTTGGAGGAATGACTAAGGTGTCGGTATTTGAACCGTGTACAATTGCTATTTTAGTGCTTTCTGTCCCGATGCCGATAGTTATACTGTCATTTGCGTAGTTAATAATACATCTGTTCGTCTTTAAAAAGTCCTTGCCTAGTATGCCGTCAGAAGGTATATTAAAACTGTCATCTACAACGTGAAGAGTATGCGGAATAAAAAGACCTGATACAACCAAGTTTGTACTTACAGTTCCCAATGTTGTAACCGTTTCAGTTGTTACACCAGTGATGTTTATGGTATTGCTACTGTTAATTGCTGAATTTCTTGCTAAACTGGAAATCTTGATTAAAGAGATGTCTGCTTGTGAATCTACGAGAAACGAGCATAATTTGTAAGAATCGGTACAATTTAATTCAATAAAATCTGAATAATTAAGGTTCAAGCAGTAAATTGATTTTTCAGGGGTAACTACGTTTAATTGCTTAGCTCCTGCTCCCCCAGTGTTCGCTCCTGAGGGGCATCGGCGTTTAAAAATCGAACATTAGAAGTGTTTCTAGAATTTGAACGAGAAGAGTTGTTTCTGTTGCTTGCCGAACGATTGCTTGTGCTATTTCTGTAATTATTTTGTCTATTGTTAAAATTGTTACTTCTATTGTAATTATTTTGATTATTATTGTGCCTTGTGTTATTGCCATTATTGTGCCTATTTGTATTGCCGTTATTAAATCTGAAACTAGTGTTGTGATAGCCATAGTTGTTATGCCCTCTAAAACCTCCTCGAAAACTATTTGGTCTATTTGCCCGTGACCTAAAAGATAACACCTGCCGCTCTTTGACTTCATTATTGTGTTCTACAATCATTTTTGCGACTACATCTTTCGAATCCGTAAAAGTGGTTGATGCTAAAATAGATTTTACTAGTTCTGAACGACTGTTCAGTCTGCAAACATTTACTGTCTGCTCTACCGCTAACTCATGGGCTTTTGCTTGAGTCATACCCTCAATAATTAAAGATCGCTCTAATGCGTCAGATAAATCCTCTACTCGCTTCGCAAAATCGGCATAGTTGTTATTAGTAATATGTAATGACGCGATTTTGCCAGAGACAACTTTGGAATTATCTGGTTTGATTCTGCTGCGTAGCGCAACCTTTATTTGATCCACTGAAATTATTTGACTGGGTAAAACCTCACGCGCTTTGCCTTCGAGTTTAGACTTTAAAAATGCTATAAATGTTGTAGTTAAACTTTCATCCGATAATTCTTCAATTAAGTTTATTTTGTCAATGAATGAGTCGAGCGATAGGGGGTCACCACTATAGTTTTCTCGGATTATAGACGCACATAGGCTAATAAATGATTTCTTTTGCTCAGGTGTTGCCATCTTTATTTCGTTTGTA
>NW_023469618.1:0-5311 GCF_013731165.1 Rhagoletis pomonella | reverse complement strand
TTTAAGGACACTAGCTCTACTAAAACGCTGGCTTAAAGTGGAACGCACTACCGGACTCCTTCTCCTACACATACGACCCTATACCCGCTGCCAACTCAAGGACAAATCAGCAAATGTTATCGGCGGTAGCAAAACTGTTTGACCCGGCAGGTTGGCTAACTCCAATAATGATTTCCGCTAAAACGCTCTTTCAGAAATTATGGATGGAAGGAACCGAATGGGACGAGTACGTAAAAACCCGCGCTTTCTATAAATGGAACACTTTTCGCGAAAATCTTCCCTCGATTAATAGAATTAGTTATCGCTCGCTGGGTGCAATTCTCCCCTAATCAACGGGTACAAGTACATGGGTTTTCAGACGACTCCGAAAAGGCATATTGTGCTTGTGTCTATCTGGGAATGCAACATGACGAAGACTCCTTCTCGTCACATCTGCTCGCAGCAAAAAGTAAATTAGCCCCTCTGCAAACGGTGAGTTAGTCTAGAGGCGAACTCTGCGGAGCAGTGCTGCTCTCGAAATTAGTGAGTCAACTTCGCTCCCAACAAGATCTACCAGCCCACGACTTATTTCTCTGGTCCGATTCGTCCATAGTGTTGGCATGGTTAGGAAAACTACCGCACACTTGGAAAACTTATGTCGCCAATAGAATTGCGCTCATACTCGAACAGGTGAACAATGCACTTGGCGGCGTGTACCTAGAGCAGATAAATACCACCGACCTAGGCACCCGCGGATGTCATCCCCAAGATCTCACAACGCGCTCGTTATGGTGGCAAGGCCCGAAATGGCTACAAAACCTGCCCACGTTGTGGCGAAAAATACCCTCTCTACACTACACACCTCCAAAGCAACGCCGCATTGAATCACTCCATACGGTGGAGTTTATAATGACTTTTGCTAAAATTTCAAAAACAAAACTTATCAAAACAAATTCTATGGGACTGAGAAATATTCTTTTCTAACTTTTAGTCCATTTATAAAAGCCTTGCATATTAAAAAGTATTTTTATTTTATTTAGTCTCTACTTTTTAGTCTTGTCTGTATAAAATTTTGCAATAGGTATTAAAATAATTCAACTTGCGGGGAAAGAGAACAGAAGACTATGCAAGTAAAATGTTGTTTGTTCACGTTTAGTATAAACATACACATGTACATACATACATATAGCAGCAGTTAATTTCATTTAAAGAAATGGCGTGTACTTCGCTGTAGCGTATGAAAATAGTGCATATATTTAGGCGCAATATTTGACTTCTTGTGGTGGGGCGACATCTAGAGTCTTTTAATTGTATCTCCTTGATGTGATGCCAAACAACGAGGTTCATATCTAGACTATGTTGATATCTAGAATTTTCCATAAACAGCTTTGCTACATTTATAGTATAAATGGTGGTCGGACATACAACATTACAAGTTGAGAAAAGCGTTGTAAAAAGCTGTTAAGTGAAGATCACACGATTTGTACATTTGTACGGATTTGTACATTTTGGCAGTGGCAGCAGCACGTGTACTCATGTACGCTCTTAAAACGAATCCACAAGAAATTAAAATTTTTGTAGCGTTGCTATGTCACCTTTCAGATCTATGTCTTTAACACCAAATTATTTGATTAACAAATTTTTGCGTAGAACGCTGAAACCGAATCGCAAACGCACTGCAGAGAGTTTCACGCGGTCAAACGACAACAATTGACTAAGGGCCGTTCAATATCCGATTAACACAAACCGGAGGTAAAATGTCCATAATGACGTCTAGTAACTCTGGCGAAAGCTTAAATTATTTTATTAACTTTAGTACAGTTTTAAACATTTTTTGCTAAAAAAACTTTTGTTGCACTATTTTATTTTATTCCTATGATTGTACATGTTAAATAAAAGCTTGTTTTTAAAAAATCTTTTTTAACATTATATATTTTATTTTTATTTATATAATGAAAACAGCTCTTATAAAGATTTTATTTTATTGCTTTAAATAGAAAAGTTCTTTAAATGTAAAGTGTATCTTAAACTGAAGCATTTTTATATAAGCTAAGGGCCTGTTATTCAATGTATGGCTATCACCAGTACATCATTATCGAAGATTTCGACATCATGCATATAACATGTGATCGATAAAGCAGTTTTTGTATTTAACCGGAGCTTCTACCTCCGATTTTGTGTTAATCAGACATTGATTAACGGGCCCTAAGGGCAAATTTCAAATGAATATTTATACGGCAATTAAGTTTAATTGTGGTTTGCTGTTTAAATTCCATTTAGCTTTCGTAGGGTTTCAGATCAACTTTATTTAAATATGCCAATCAATTGGCAGCACTGTTTCTTGTTCCTTGAAATTGTTGTTGCATTTGCTTTTTTGTTTACATTTTGTGCTGAACAGCTGATTGTTTTTTGGTGGGATTTAGTGGGATTGATTGAACAACCTACTAGTCAATCATGGTTGTTTGGTACAAACGCAGGGTTCCATATCTCATATTTAAATAGCCGGTATTGGCCATTTAAGTTCAGATTAAATGTATGATCTGAAAATGAATAGTGAAAGTTAATCAACAATCCCTACTTAAGTAGGCCATCTGAAATTGGTCCTAAGCCTTTTGACCACTTCGGAATGGTAATTATAGACAATTATTTTCCGTTTACCTTTACCATCCCATGGCACACGACTATGCAGCATTATCCACATCGCCTAACAGTATTCAGAAGAAACACATCGTACACAAGGCTGCCAACTTGGCTCAAACCGTGCCATTTTTTTGGTTGAAAAATAATATTATTTCAATTGGTTTTTGTGAAATCCTTTGCGTGTACTTCTTTTTGTCAACTAAAATTTTCTAATTTCTATAGTGTATACAACTTACGCGTGGCTTTTGTTGTATCTCCGTATTTCCATAACTCCCTGTGTGAGGAATCCAAATAATGTATTTCTTAACAGAAGTGCATAATCTGGTGCTTATCTACTTGTTTGTGATAGCAGTGCTAACAGTGCTAATCTGGGGTTTTTGATGGTGTGTTAGCAGTATAAGAGTTTTCTTCAGCGTTGTTGTTGGTTTTGGTTTTTGGGCTACATGCAGTAATTGTCAGATAAGCATTTCTTTTGCTTGCGCTTTGGATTGAGTGCTTGCGCTCTTGTATGAGCGTCCTGGACACTCATCTCTCACTTAAAAACCGTTCTTATTTTGTATGTAAATAATATTTTATTTATTTTGATACATACAATGTCTTATCTTTTATTTATTATACTGCTGAGCTATATTTCTCGGAGTTATGTCTCCGTATCTTTCTTGCAACATTCTCCGCGAAGTAAACAAGTACTCGTAAGCGAAGAATGTATGGTGCAAGTTATCTTCAACGTTTTCGCAGTTGTAACAGAAAGGTAAGTCCACCCTTCTCATCCAAACAAATATCTCCCAGAAAAACAAACATTTCTGAAATAAAGATACTGAAGTCCGGACAGACCATATGAGATATGAATGTGGGGTAAACAGGAATTTTTTTAAACATGTGTGTTTTTTACACATGAACACATTATTTTTGTAAACTTAGGTAGAACATTCCTGGATAGGCAATCATGAGGTATCAGTTTGATTGAACAGTTAGTTTCTGTTAAAGAAGATTTTATATGCTCAATCAGGGTAGTTGTGGAAACCAAGTCAGATTTTTTGCAAACCAATTCTGATTTTTAGTGAAGTTGTTGGATTTTCCTATTTTCGAACATACGCAAAATCAATATTCGAATCACCTGATTATGTGACAAAACTTGCAAATTTTAGGTATTGTTTAGATATGAACACGGCTAAACACTCAAAAATGAAATCGACATTTATGTATACTAGTTTTAATAATATGCAGCGTGTTTTATTTAATTTAAATTACAAAATGTATGCGAGTACGGCGAAGGTAAGAATGTACAAGCCAAGGCAAAATTTAAACCCAAGAAGTAAAAAATAGACCCGTAGAAACCGTTCTGCAGCAGCGAAGGCTGCTAACATACGAAATAAATAAAATAAAAATTTTTTAATATACAACGCTTTTATAAATGGACTAAAAATTAGAAAATATTATTTCTCAGTCCCATAAAATTTGTTTTGACAACTCTTTGAAATTTTAGCAAAAGTCGTTATAAACAATTTATGAGACTAAAAACGAAAAACGAGGAGCGCATGCAATACAAAGCATTACATTTAATTGACAATAGTCAGACAACATAACGTAGACCTAAAATTTCTACAGCGAAAGTACAAATTTGAGATCGATTTTAGCGGTCGTTATTCATATATCCACATACATATATACATATATTACTTTTCATATCAACTCAAGTCTATTACATGCGCTGCATGCTTTTTATTTTCAATCTGATAAATGGTTTATAATGACTTTTGCTAAAATTTCAAAAACAAAAGTTATAAAAACAAATTCGATGGGACTGAGAAATATGCTTTTCGAATTTTTAGTCCATTTATAAAAGCGCTGTATATTAAAAAGTAATTTTATTTTATTTATTTTCTACTTTTTAGTCTTGTCTGTATAAAATTTTGCAATAGATATTAAAATAATTCAATTTGCAGTGAAAAGAGAACAGAAGATTATGCAAGCAGAATGTTTGTTCACGTTTAGTATAAACATACATAAGTACATACATACATATAGCAGCAGTTAATTTCATTTAAAGAAATGGCGTGGTGTCCATTTCCGCTGTAGCGTATGTAAATAGTACATTTATTTAGGCGCAACTTCTTCTGGCGGGCGACATCTAGAGTCTTCTAATAGTATCTCCTTGATATGATGCCTACAACGAGGTTCATATCTAGACTAGGTTGATATCTAGAATTTGCCACAAATAGCTTTGCTACACTACCGCTGGCAGCTTTAACAATTTTATAGTGGTTTTCCGTTCTGTGGCAAATTACGCTCTGTAAATAAATTTTACTATGTTTTGACCGCATTTGTATCAAGACCCCTGGACCATACATATTTTAAATTGCATTGTCATCGTTATTGGAACTATGCTGAATTTCAAGTTTCTACCATGTCGGGAAGTTAGTTTAAAATCGATTGGAAATTTCCGCGGCATGACCAAGTTAAATAAAAGCTTGTAAAAACTCTCGTCACAATATACATGAATACATATAGAGATTTAATCTGTTACCCAAAATTTGCTGTTTGGTTTTTCGAACACCAAGCGATCCAAACTAATATTTCTCCAATTGGCTTCAGTTTAATTTACATACATACAGATATTTACGCGTTTGTTTTTTCATTATCCCTTTTTTCTCAGCCGCTAGTCGCAGGTCAAACTTAATTCGGTGGCTAC
>NW_023469617.1:0-5311 GCF_013731165.1 Rhagoletis pomonella | reverse complement strand
ATTTAAAGGCTAATGGGGTTAAATTGTACATTTTACATTTATTTGTTATTATGGGATATTTATAGATTGTAATAATAGTTTTATTAAAGGTACATATGTGTATATCGGAATATTCTAGTACATTTATTATTGGAATGTCATATATTTCGTTTTTTATTACCTGCTGTACGTCTCTAAAATTAAGTGTGCCAGAATAGAAATTTCCTGTTTTTTGCGAAGTTAATGGTATTTGTTATAGTTACTAGTTCGTTATATACTTCTGTAAGTATTGACTGATCAAAAATTGATTCTGTATTTAATTTTGCTAAAATTTTTTCAAAGCGGGAATTTATTTTCCTTTGCTGGTTATTATTTTCTATAAGCTGGTTCACTCCTGTTTTAATTTCGACAAGATCATCGTGTTCTGGTATTCCTGTTATAAATTTTAATGCGGAACCTAAAAAATTGAGGCCACGTTTGGCACGATACTCGGATGGTATTAATTGTGATTTCAAAGTTTCTATTTTATCAATTATTATATCTTTTTCATCGATTTGAGTTGATTCATATTTGCTTCGCACAATTCGTTCATATGGTTCTAATATTATGGATAAATTCGACACGTGGTAAAGAAATGATGAACTCTCATAGGTATACACAGTATCTAGTTCAGTAAGAACATATTTTTTACCAGCCAAATCTGTTATTTTATCGCAAAATCCGTGAGTAACTATTACTAAAATTAAGAAGCCTATTCGTTGCATGGTGTGCTAGTTTTCCTTATACTATCCTTGTGTATGATTTTCCCCCTCGCTGTTAGGATTGTGTCCCCACGATCTTCTTTTACTTTATGTTTATTGTACTTAGTTGCAAGTTTATTACGCCGATCTGTTCGACTATAAATTATATCACCTGGTTTGTATATAATGGTTTTCCTTTTTTTATTATGGTGCCTGAGTAGTCTCTCTTGTTTATCCACAAGTATGTCCTTGATATTAGGATATTTGTCTCGGTTGTAAAAAACCTCTTCGGGTTTATATCCTGTTGTGGAGTGTATCGTCCTATTGTATTGGCGAACTGCGTTGAATAATTCGTCACCGGGAGCAGTATTATTTTCTGCAGCTAAACTTTGGCAAAGTTCAATTAGAGTGCTATGTATCCGTTCAACTTGAGCGTTTGATGTTGAATGATGTACAGGCGTAACTGAGTGTGTTATTTGTAGCCGGCTGTACAAGAATTTCGTTATGTTGCTCTTAAATATACTTTCGTTATCAGTCATGAGGTACTTGGCATTTGGGTAGACTTGTGTGAGTACTTCTTCTATGTATTCGTGGCAGTTTGTCTTTGTGTCCAATTTTCGTAAGAAGCAGTATTTGGAATATCTATCTGTAGAACTAAGGTATTGTTTATTATTAATATGGAAAATATCCATCTGTATGTACTCTCCTACTTTTGTTGGTATTGGAGTTTTTCCAATAGGTTGTTTATTTGGTTGCCTTTCGTATTTGTGCTGTAGACATATTTCACAGCCTATGACTAGTTTACGGCACATTTCTTTAATATTGGGCCAGTAATGAATCAACAATATTTCTTGCGTGTTATTTTTGTAGTTCCTATGTGCACGTTTATGTGTTTGTGTGACAATTTCTCTTTGTTCGTTTGGAGAAGTTACGTCGTTTAACTTATTTTGGGCTAGCACTAGATTATAATTTGGGAAGGCGGAGCTAATTTCTTGTTTTAGGTGAAACAGTATTTCCTCATCTATCTTTATCGCATTAGTAACTTTTGGATTAACTACATCTTTAAGTTTAGATAGTAAGTCCGGGGTTTCTCTATGAAATATTGTATGTCTAAACCGACCAGGAAATATTGTTTGACTGAGGACTTCATTCCTTTCATTATCTTGTAACACAATTATTTGATTTCTGAAAGCGTTAAGTGGTTGTTTAACTTTCTTCATAATTTCTACAGTGGAACTTTGTTGCGAATGGTCGGAACAATTCGTTGAAGTATTTATTTGTTGTCGCGAAAGCGCATCTGCAACGACATTCTGGTGTCCAGGTTTATATACAAGTTTGGCACCGTATTCTTCAATTAGGTTTTTCCAACGCTTTAATTTCGCATTCGGATTTTTTTTCGGAAATTGAAAATATTAGCGATTGGTGGTCTGTGTAAATTGTCAAGTTTGCCACACCATACAAATAATTTCTAAGTTTTTGCAAGGACCAAACGATTGCTAGTAGTTCTTTTTCATTGGTACTATAGTTTTGTTCTGTTTCACTTAGAGTGCGTGAAATGAATGCGATCGGGTGACGATTTTGTGACAGAACTGCCCCGATAGCGAAATTACTAGCATCGGTTGTTAGACTAAATGGTTTAGAGAAATCAGGCTGGAAAAGTTCAACTTGCTCTTGTAGAGCGTTTTTTATTTTTTCCAAGGCTTCTTCGGCTGCTGTATCTAATTGTATTGGTATTTTAGCACTTTGATTTTTTGATACCATTCCTAATTCTCCTCTCAAATTAATCGTTAAAGGTTTCGTGATTTTAGCAAAATCCTTTATAAACTTCCTGTAGTAACTAGCAAGTCCTAGGAAAGATCTCAATTCTTTCAAATTTTTTGGTTTTGGGTATTTCTTTATAGTTTCGATTTTTTTTGGGTCTACCGTAATTCTATTATGTTTTATAATGTGTCTAAGGTATTCAACTGACTCTTGGAAAAAATTTGACTTTTCGTCAGAAATTTTCATGTTAGCATTATGGAGTGCGTTAATTATAATCCGGATGTGTTCCATATGTTCTTCTGGTGTAGATGAATAAATTAGTACGTCATCAATATAAACATACGCGAACTTTCCGATATACTCTCTAAGGATGTCGTCAACGCATCGTTGAAATATGGAGGGTGCATTCTTTAACCCGAATGGCATTCTGATAAATTCATACTTTGCGCCGTTGACAGAGAATGCTGTCTTTCCTCGATCAGGTTCTTTAATTAAAATCTGGTGAAACCCTGATTCTAAATCTATTGTGGAAAAAATCTTGGCTTTTCCGAGGTTTTGTATTGTCATATTAATATCTGGAATTGGATATCTGTCAGTAATCGTATGAGAATTTATCTTTTGGAAGTCAACAACCATTCTCCGTTTGGGCTTGCCTTGGTCATCGGTGCCCTTTTTTGGTACAGTCCATATAGGTGAATTATATGGGCTTTTGCTTGGTTGTATTATACCGTCGTTTAAGAGTTTCTCAATTTCTTTCTTGACAAAGTCGTGATCGGACATGGGATATGGGTATTGTTTTGTCCATATAGGGTCTTCCGATTCGGTCTTGATAGCTGCTTGTATTGTGGTTGTAAAAGGTAATTTACCATTTGTATTATTATTTCTATTCATTAGCTCTTCCACCTGGTCTTTAAATTTTTCGTTATTTATTGTATAATTAATCCTTGGTTCTACTGCCAGGATCTTCTTCTTCTGATACTTCAAGCTATAGTTAAATAACCTAACTTCTGCCTTCATTTGGCGTAATCCCTGTTCTCCGAGTATCATGTCAAAGTCGTTTAGTTCCCTTATTTCATAGAACGTTAAATGATGCCCGTACATCGTTATAACTTTTTTAGAATTTACAATTGAATAACCATGTAAGGTTTTGGTTTTAAATGGTTTTAATTTAATAGATTTTCCTATATTACAATTTATATTAATGTAATTATTAGTGGAGCCTGTGTCAATTAATAAGGTAACGGGTGTGCCGGTTAGGCCGCATTTTGTTTCTAAGCAAGGCAACCCGTTTATTCGCCTAAAAAAGTACTGCCTGTTTCAAATTGTTCTTCATAATTAGGTACATCCACTGACTCTAGATCTTCTCTAATTAATTGGTTAATTCTTTGGAACTTCCTATCTGGCGGAGAAGTGGCGTTATTGTAGCTAGATGCCCTATCTCTTTTATATACATGGTTTGATTTAAAAGGATTTTGACTTACGGCATTATTGTACTTGGTTGTCTGCATGAATTGTCTGGATTGGTCTATGTCCATTGGAGTAGGTGTGGGTTGTTGTTGTCGCTGTGGTGGTTGTTGTTGGTTAAAACTCCTTACCTGGTAGTTGTGATTCTGCATCCTTACGTTTGGCTTGTAATATCTTTCCTCTTTATGTTGTGAGTAGGTGTTTCGGTTTGTGCTGTGTTGATGCTGTCTGCTGTTACTTCCTAGTCTGGGCCGTGTCTCGAATTCCGCATTCTCATTGTCATGGAGAATGGTACAGGCTATCGCATATGCCGATTCCAAATTCTCTGGGTTATGGCTGTACAATGTGCCGCTTGTATATTTGGAGTTTAACCCAAGAATAAACGTCCTCACTGCCTCTTGGTTAGCGTATGCTATCATCCCTTTGTCATTATTGGACATCTCAATTTTTGATAGGGCTAAATTGAGTGCCTTTGAAACCTCACTGTGGAATTCTGCAAGGGATTTTCTATCTTGTGTGATTCGCTTCATTTCATCAAGAAGCACATATAGTGGGCGTTGGTCTGCATATGTGTAATCCAATCTGTTAATGATTGAATAAAAATTCAATTTGGTGTTGTGGTTCGTAAGGACGTTAGCAGCGGGTCCTGTAATTTTTGTCCGCATTATTCCCAGGGCACTATAATATTTAGGGTGATTTTGGAAGATCTTTATAGCTTCCATGAATGCCCACACTTGTGATCTCCATGATCGGTATTGTACTTTGTCCCCGTCAAATTTTGGTAGGGATTTGAATAGCTCCAGGTCGATATCCTTGGCGTCAGTAATATTTAGTTTTACTTCTTCGTATAAAACTAATTCTTCCGGAGCGTTTTGTTGCTCTAGTGCGGCAATTCTCTCCGTGAATTCCGTTGTTTGTCGCTGCATCTCGTTCATCAGTGTGGTGAACTGGGCATTTAGTTGGGCCAGTTGTTGCTCCATTGTAAATTTATTTAGATTTCTGTAGTCGTCGTAGGATTTTTGCTTTTTTCCTCTCCGGAGTCTCCGTAAGGTATCCAGGTTTTTCACTTCACTTTTTTGTTTAAAATTTTCAGAGTTTTTTTATTATTTGCACACTTGATTGTGTTTTTTTCACTTGATTTCCGTTGATTTCGGTTTATGTTATCAGTATTATTCCGTTTTTTCAGGATCTATACTTGATTTTCGTTGATTCTTTTAGCACTTTTTTCAACGTGTAGTGCCGGAAGTCTTTCTTCCCGTGGATTTAGTTTTCTCTATTCCTTTTACATAGAAAAATGGCTTAAGGTTCGGTTGAGCCCCCAGTTATGAGTCCTTGTTAGGAATTAAAAGTACACAAGAGATTATTTC
>NW_023469616.1:0-5311 GCF_013731165.1 Rhagoletis pomonella | reverse complement strand
CTCAAATCTTAAAATAATTTTTTAATATGTTTTCTGTCATATAAAAACCAAACAACATCTCACTCGTTATTGAATTGTCTTTCAAAAAATAACGTTTAATAAACAAATTCTTTTAAAAATATATTATGTGCATGTGCATGGGCTGAAATTTGTACAAAAATCGGCTCACACACATGTGCATGTGCTTAATAACAAACAGCACACACTTTTCTGTGAGCAGAGTTTGTTTTCCACTTATGCACACACATGTGTATGAGCAGTGAGTACAAGTTGAATGTGTTTCTGGCGTGTGTGTGAGCAGAGCATGTGTGTGCAAATACGAACCCTGTGTAAAGCAAACAAAGCATATCGATGGCTGAGTGGAAGATCGACCTATCTCGGCAGCCAGTTCAAACGCACCCTATCTCAAAAAACTTTTCAAGAACGCCCTATTTCAGAATTTTATTGAAAAACACCCTTTTTCAGAATTTGGTTGAATAACGTCCTATCTCAGATTTCGGTTCAAAAATGCCCTATCCCAAACGAAAATACATTGAAAATAAGCGGAGAAAGGGCGTTTTTGAATCGGCAGCTGAGATAGGGCGTTTTTCAATCGAATTCTGAAGTAGGGCGTTGTTGAAAAATTTTCTGAGATAGGGCGTTTTCGAACTGGCTGCCGAGATAGGTCGATCTTCCTCTCAGCCATCGATATTCTCTACTCTGTGAAGCTGTCTCAGGGGAGATGGTTGCCCTGAAAATCAGGTGGTTGTTTAAAACGACAATATTATGAAATGCGTGAGCTGGACAAGGATAAGAAGGCAAAAGCATGCCTTTTTATAGGGTTGAGTGTAACATCAAACACATTTTGCACCGGAGAAGGGCAACATTTTTTGGAAGAAACGAAATCTCTATTAATTATAGTTGACATGTTTCAGATAATGTTTTATATGCCCTCGAAATAAATACAACAAAAAGATTAATAGTTTTATGGGCATATGGGCTAGGTTGTTGTTGTTGTTGTTGTAGTGGCTACAACAACCCCGCCCAGATCGGTTGGTATCTCAGTCGTTGTCGTCAAGTTCCACTAACGGCAACCCTAGGAAGCGTGCAGCTTCTGTGGGATTTGTCCACAGGGACAAGGCCGTTAGGGTTGTCGGGTTTTCCGGGCATGCGAAGAGATGTTTCGAGTCATGTGGGGTCTCTCCGCATGCCGGACACTCATTCGGCACATCCTCATTCAACCTACTCAAGTAGGAGTTCAACCTGCTGCAGTAGCCGGAGCGAAGTTGTCGAGTGTAGTGCGTGTCTCCCGAGGCAGATGAAGCTCTGTCTCGTCTATGTCCGGGGGTGGTATGCCTAGAACGGCATTCACAGGTCTAGAGTCTACATAACTCGAGACTGAGTCCCTGTGAATGCCGTTCAGGGCCTGTCTGTACGCTGTCGGGTCCAGAGGTTGCTTAATGAACCTCTGGACTTCGTCCGTCAGTTCATATAGATGCCTCCTGACGTGCCTAGGCGAGGGCTCCTCTGCAAGCAGCTGTCTGCTTGGGTGGCCACTTCTGTGGCTCCCGATCAGGAACTGCTTGCAGAGCATTATATTATGGTCCTTAACTGGGAGCATTTGCGCCTCGCCGTGCAAGTGGTGTTCAGGCGACATGAAGAGGCATCCCGTCGCTGTCCTAAGTGCCGTATTTTGTACCGTCTGTAGCTTCGTCCACTGCATCCTACTAGTCCCTGGCGACCACACTGGCGCTGCGTAGTTCAAAACCGGCCGGCCTATTGCCTTGTATGTTGCCAGCAACGTTTCTTTGTCTTTGCCCCAAGTACTGCCGGCTAGCGACTTGAGGACCTTGTTGCGGCTCTGTACTTTATTGACAATAGCGGTTGAGTGCGCAGAGAAGGAGAGCAGGCTGTCGAATGTTACTCCGAGTATTTTGGGGTTATTCACCGTCGGAATTGGTGTGTCATCGACGTGAATCCCCAGCGGTAGCCTGACCTCCTTCGTCCAAGTTGTGAACAGGGTCGCGGAGGATTTCGTAGGGGAGAGGGCTAGACACTTTGCAGTGAAGAAGCGAGAAAGTTCGGAGAGATATCCGTTTACTTTCGAACACAGGTCATCAATTCCATTCCCAGTCGCCATGATCGAGCAATCGTCGGCATAGGAGACAATCGAGACTCCCTCTGGTGGTTGAGGGAGCTTTGAAATATAAAAGTTAAACAGTAGCGGGGAAAGGACACCACCCTGAGGAACCCCCTGTTTTATTTTTCGCTGCTTACTCGTTTTGTCTCTAAATATTACCGACGAATGTCGACCACTCAGATAATTTGCCGACCACCGTTTGAGCCTCTGTGGGAGAGAGGAGGCCTCTATATCTTCTAGTAGCGTGGAATGGCAGACGGTGTCAAACGCCTTTGACAAGTCCAACGCTACTAGAATCGTTCTCTCACAGGGACGGTTACGGTTAAGGCCACGAGTTATCTGAGTGTTTATGGCGTTAAGTGCTGTTGTTGTACTGTGCACTTTACGGAAACCATGCTGATGCTTCGCTGGGGTCAGGTGGTTTGTGAAGTACGGGAGTAACAAGGCCTCGAGTGTCTTCGCTACCGGGGAAAGGAGTGTAATCGGACGATACGAATCTCCTTTGTTGGCGGGTTTCCCGGTTTGAGCAGTGGGACCACTCTCCCCACCTTCCAGATGTCTGGGATGATGAGAGTGGCCATTGACAGGTTGAGGACCTCCGTTAGGTACGCTACCCCCGCAGGACCCAAATTTTTCAGCATCATCATGCATATTCCGTCGGGACCCATGGCTTTGGAGGCTTTCGCCTTCCCGATGGCCACCTGAACTTCACCGCAAGTGAAAGCAAGGGGGGCACAAGTTGTTGGCAGTTTGTGCAGCCTTCTGGTCACTCGACGCTTGGCTTTGTCCACCGGAGGATGCAGTATGAACTGCCGGCTGAAATAGCTCGCGCATCGCTCCGGGTCCGACGAAGCATGGTCGCCGAAGGAAATTTCGACTCTGTCGTCGTGCTTCGTCGGATTAGACAATGACCTCACGGTTTACCAAAGCTTGCTCACACCAGAGGTGAAATTACAAGTCTTCAGGTGCTCCTCCCACTTCTTCCGCTTATGTACGTTTACAAGTTGCCGAATCTCCGCGTTGAGATCCCTGATACGGGGATCTCCGGGATCGGCCTGACGAAGGCTATCACGCTCATCAGCTAGAACAGCCGCTTCGGCAGGGAAGTTTGGACGTGGGTCCGGTATACATCCTGCCGGTATGAAGCGAGCTGCAGCAGCAGTGATAGCCCTGCGGAACTTACGTTCACCGAGATGGACGTCGGTGTGGGGAGCGCTGCGAAGGTGTTTTCGGTAAACTCCGCGTAACCTTTCCAATCAGCTTTAGAAAAGTTGATATAGGTCCGGTGTTTGGCGGAGGCAAAGTCGGTTGGTTTATCAATCGAGATGACTATGGGTAGATGGTCTGATGCTAGAGTCAGCATAGGTCGCCACGTTATGCTGTTTATCAGACCAGCGCTGACTATTGTGATGTCTGGCGAGCTACTGCAGTTACCCATAATCCTGGTGGGTGCGTCGTCGTTCATTGTGCAGAATGTCGAATCGTCTATCTGCTCAGCCAAGTCTGTTCCCCTACGATCGTTTGACAGGCTTGAGTGCCAAAGATCGTGGGGCGCATTAAAGTCACCTACTACCATACGGTTTTCACCTCTGATCAGGGTGATATTCTGCCGGGCAGCAGGTGACAGGGGGTATGTATATGTTAAATATTTCGAGCTCGACATCGCCTGACCGGATAGCGATGCCCTGACATTCTAGGGTGGTATCCCTGCGGTCGATGTCTGCTTCGATAAGACGATACTGCACGGTGTGGTGCGTGATGAACGCTAACCCACCACCATTATCTCGCTCGCGATCTCGACGGTGCACGTTGTACCCGGCGCAATTCAACAAAGTTGAATTGCTGTGCAACTTCGTCTCTTGGACCGCAGCTATTAATATACCATGCCGACACATGAAGACGGTTATCTCCTCAATCTTGCTCTGTAGCCCGTTACAGTTGAATTGAAGGAGCTTCATGTGGTTCGGGAGACGTGTCGTGATGTGGGGTGTAAGTGAGGCGTATGTTCTTGCCGCCGTTGGCTGTGTGTGCTGCTGAGGTGATTGCCGCCCTGTGGTGGTGGTGGGGGGCGTCGCAATTGAAATCTGCGACCGAGCAGCGCAACACGGGCCCTCGAAGTTCCCCGTCCAATCTCGCGTGGTACGCAGACCTGAACATGCCCTAAAGTGGCACCAGCCAAGGCAGGTGTTGCACTTGACTGATGTCACATTACGGAATATTCTGGTCTGACATACCGTGCAGATTGTAAGGGGAACCAGGAGTTGTTGGCGGCGGCGTGTGGGTGGTGGTGCGGTTGTGTGTGTTATGTGGTCTGTGGTGGCTGTGGTACGGTGTGTGGTGTTATTATGTTGTTGTGTTGTGGCGACTGTGTGTGGTTGCTGTGTGAGTGTGTGGGGCTGCACGGGCGGACTATGGTTTGCCGTGGAGGCTGCTCTGTTTGAGCAACAGGGTGCCACGTACGACGTGGTCCACTGTCTGTGTGTCCGTAGTCCCGAGCAGACCCTGAGGTGACTCCACCCCTCGCAGGCATTACACTTGACTGAGGTGGAGTTGTGGTGTAATCGTCTTCGGCATACACAGCAGGTGTATATTTCTGGCCCAGGGTTTGACTCGATGCCAGCCCTGAGTAGGAGAATGCGTAGTGAATGTTGCCCTATGGATGGACAACTTCCGAGATACTTCGCCGACCTAAACGGGGTTAGATCGCCGAAACAACAGCCCTTGGTCGGGTGAAACCCGAGTCATTCCGGTATGTAGAACCGTCTGTCGTGGGAATGTATGGGCTGGGTCGTTACGTACCGGTTGCGTTTTTTTGTCGCGTGTTGTTAGTTATCTCGAAAATGACTTCCAGTTTAATAACAACAAATTAGAATATTCGAATGGCTTTTGCCTATAACTTACTATTATTTTTTCACAATTTACTCACATTGTAAAAGAGTTTTGCATACAAGATATAGAGTTAGATACTCTTTTTAGCGAATTCTTAGTCTTTCAAAGTTTTTGTGTTGTTGAAAAAATTAATTTAAGCCATAAGGATTTATAGATGAAGTCCTAAAATAGCGGTACTTTTCCATAGTTTGAAAAAATATGTAATTTTGTATTATTTTCAATACCACACCATGGTCATCTTATAACAATTATATTGAACAATTTTTATTGAGCTGGAGGCCGTTTTTAATGAAAAACTTATTG
>NW_023469615.1:0-5312 GCF_013731165.1 Rhagoletis pomonella | reverse complement strand
TATCTGCAGTCCACGCCTTTTAATTTGACACCTCAGTTTGAAAAATCGAACGAACGGTGCGATTATGATGGCGTTGCTCATTAAATAATTTCAATTCAATTGTTCTACAGGTGGCAACTGTGTTCCAGTTTGCACATCTACAGGACAAGCGCTTTAATGTGACATGCGGTTTTGCATTTTGTTGATACGCGGTTTTGTACTTTAAACGACGATTTGTATTCTCAACAAAAAGTTCGTTAAAAAAATCATACAATTTTTCTATATCAGATACCTAATGGACCAAAACCGTCTAGTCTCAATTTTCTCGTGTCAATTGCACTTTCTTTTTAGAAATCAAAATTAACAAAAGTATAATTTTTTCAAGCGAATTAAAAATAATGACAATAAACTATCTCCCTTAAGAGTTGGGGAAATATGAAATCGTATTCCTACCAAATCAGATTTAATCTGTAAAACATGAATTCCCACACGTTTTAAGATTATCTGCCAGCATTGCTGTTTCATCTTCGGCACAGCATAATCTTAAGCACGAATCAGCATCCCTTTCACCAGCACAAGAGTCCGGGCTTCCTACCTTCATCGATCCTTTCACCGAAACGGTAGCACCACAATTCACTTACTCATGCAGAGGTGTGCTCCTTTTCTGAGTAACACAAAACGAAGGCGTTGGAACGTCATTCAGTTCAAATTGCATAATCATTAGCATTCGGTTAAGTGCAACATTGGTATGCAGAGCACGATTTCACTGATTGCGCGCTCAGCTATCTGTACTGTCGCTGTACTTTGTCATCTTGCTATACATACATATACACATACTTTTGTGCATAAGCCTCGATGTGGGTATACGCATATCCTCCGATACAAATATTGAAATTAGTCCCTATATCTGAGCGTACGTAAAAATGTAGGTATGTATGTATGTATGTATGTTGATTAATATTAAGGGAAGTGTGTAGGTATGCCAATGTAGTTTTGAGTGACAGGCGCTACAATTTATGCGTTCATTTTTCAGCTCAAAAGACATTTCACTTTGCACGGACAAAGCGGATATTTTTCTTTAATTTTTTTGTTAACGAATGTACTAGGGTGGTTCTTAAAAAATCAACATCATTACTTTTTATGGGTACAAAATAAAGACATCCAGGAAAATTTTAAAATTAAAAAAGTAGCATGCGCTAACACGGCTTGAAAAAAATAAATTGATTAAAAAAAAATCGCAAAAATTTGGCAAGAGTTTGACTTTGACCAATTACAACTGAGAATTTATATGAATTAGTTTCAATAATATGTCAAATTTATCGGATTTCAAGCCAAAATTTTTTGGAATTTTTGAAAAAAAAAAAATTAATTATTTTTCAAGTTCTGGCAGCGACCACTAAAATTTGTTTAAAATTTTAGAATTTTTATGGATATACTTATTTTGTACGTAGCACAAAACAAAAGGGGGGTCCCATACAAAATTTATATGCCGATATTTTAAAGGGCCACCCTAGTATGTATGTCCGTATTTTTATATCGCTTCTCTCCATTTCTTAAATGAGTCCAAGTAAACAAACGAGTAGTACAGGTATGCACAAAAATGCACCGTGTGCAAAGATTTTTTTGTTGTTGCTGTCGAAAAGGAAATGTCGCACCTACTTTTTCCACCTTTTTGTCAGACTCTTCGTAGCAGATGACGCCTTGTTGCAGCATTTATTTGTACATATTTTTGGTATCTTTTGTTGATTTTGTCTGCTTTTTTTAGGTGTCGTCTTTCAACTACAGCTTCTTTTTACAAAGTTTGCTCTACTTGTTAGTATGTATTTATGTTATCGTGTATGAGAAAGCGCACTGTTTGCAGAGAGGGGTAGGTTGGTAGCTCTTTCGTCGACGGAACCAATGAAAGTCTGGTAGCTCTAAACTTTTGACATAAGCAAGTCCGGCAATGCTGGGAATTGTATAGGCGGTAATAGACGACAGCTGATTTGTGTTTGCATACGCAACGCCTTCATTGTGGCGTCTCTGTACGTCATCTGCGTCACTTCCTTCAACCATTTTCCGGCGTTGAAGTACGTACCCATTCTGACGGCGCTTTAATAACTGCATTCAGCCGCTCAGCTGCATCTACACATATTCACATATTGAATCCGCCCTTCAAGTGATCCGGTTCAGTTCCATAAACGCCAAGGGAGTTTTATTTATTTGATAGTTAATTTTTCAAGATTCCATTTTTCGTGGGTTCTCATATTTTTCCCCCAAGTACATATGTACATACATATTTATGTACACATGTATAGTTAATAAAGTACTGAAATGCGAGCTCGCAGAGGCGTTCGTAAGGAGCGCATTACAGCAAACAATTTTAATGTGAAACTCGCTTAATCCTACAAAAAAAAAAACTTCAGAATAAATAAAGATTTTTATCTCGCTTTTTTGTTTTCCAAAAATATGCGGGGACTTAAGTTGCAAGTATGCAAAGCATTCTGTATTTGAGATTGAAAAACGAGAATGCCTCAAGAGGTTTATTCCGCATTTAATTTCGTGTTGAAGAGCTACCACTCGTAATTTTTATTTGCAAAAAAAAATAGTTTAGCAGTCCTAATTGGGTCATCTTCAATTAAATGAGCATTCCAAAATGCCACAAAATTGATTGAAAGAGGAAGAAAAAATATGCAGAAAGGGCTTGAGATGCTTGCAGGCAGTAAGGGGGCCGAAATTCAGAAAATAAGGCAGCAGTAAAATGATGAGAAGACCGGGGCTAGACGTAAATCAAGTAACAGACGTCCATGGTGCCCTTGAGATATATATGAAGGGAATACTACCCACAGGTCAGCTTGATGACCTGTCGTAAGGCCAAGGACTTCATCACAGCATAAGGTCAGAGATCATAGACATTATAGACGAAAACTATACAAATGGCTGAACCACAGGCAACTAAATGAAACGAGTACAAGTAGATCCATGGAGCACAAGGCTGTTATTTATAAAATAGCCACAGTTTTAAGAGTAGCTCTGCTGATAACGCTTTAGTCCGAGATATCCTATAACGACCCAGAACGAGAGCTTGAACATAGTGGAAATCTTGATGATCGAAGACCGTAATCCAGGCATATTTACGTAATAGGGAGCAAAGGGATCAAGCAACTATACAGGTAGTCTTGCTTCTCTGCAACGGTGGATGGGACATTATAGCGAGGAGTGAAAACAAGGTTAACTATGGCTGCGGGAAAAACCAGTTCCACAAAACCAAGACTGAAATACTAATCAGCTTAAGTGATATTCACGGAGAGTTACCAACGCCAACGAATTTTTGATTAAAAATAGCGCTGTTTCTGATGAGACACCTTAATCTATAGGGCTATTTATGGTATGTTGATGTCTTTATTTATTTTGGAACCAGTTGGAACTACAGGCTTTGGCAGACTTAGTCATGGAGCGATACTCATTTGAACAATGCGTAAAAGTTACGCAGAAGTTTCATGAAAATTATCATTTTCCAAATGGCCACCTGAGTTAATGATCAGCCGTTTTGTTCAGAAAATCGAAGAAACTGGGTCGTTCTAAAATGTGATAACACCCGTGCCTCTTTGTACAGGTCATTCGGCTGAAAATATTTCCGTTGTGCAATTAAGTGTTGACCAGGCGGCGAGAACCTCAATTCGTCATCGTGCACAACAATTGAACCCTCCCTACAGCACTTTTCAGCAGATTTTAACAAAAGACTTAAGTTTAAACGCCTACAAAATCCACTAACATAAGATCTAAAGCATAGATACCATTTGTTGTGCCGTATATTTACCAAAAAATCTTTTGAAAATCCACATGTCATTCACGAAAAGCAATGCAACGGACAACGAGTCAGTATTTGGTGTGGTTTTTGGGCTGGCGGTTTTATCGAACCGTACTTCTTTGAAAGTGACGCCTGCGCCTCTGATACGGTGCACGGTATTCGCTCTCGCGTCATGATAACAGTTTGTTATGGGCTGAATTAGATGGCATGGACTTGGACAACTTGTGGTCATTTAACGGATATTTTGTTTCATAGACTAAAAACATGATGAAATAAAAGAAAATGATTTCGAAAAATGAAAGTCTGCTATATTATTGAGTCAATCTATATCTAAAAAAAAATGCAACAAGTTAAAGTGTGAGTTAAAGATCAACAAAGTTGTGAATGCGCTTAAGTGACCACATAGTTATCATATTAGTAATAAAAATATATAAGGAAGGAATGCCTAAGCAAACCATTAAAAAAAATTATGAGCTAAAATCATTTCTGAAAAATAAAATTATTCAGAAAGCGTTCTACGAGTAATTTAAACAAATAATATCATAACAATAAATCGCTTTTATACAAAAATTTGCAGCTGCATAAATTCGCTGCAACAGTGGCTACCATAAAGATAAGCAAAAATATTTTTCTTCCCTATATACGAATTTCAACGCCCACAAATATGCTACCACATGGCGCACAAATCGAATATGTAGTATGCCAATTCCATTCGAAGTAAAAAACAAGTAAGAGCAGCGCTGTCTTCGGCTATGCCGAAGACTTCATACCTTTCATGAACATCTGCAAATTTTACTTTGACAGATTACTGCTTTTGAATACATCTGCATATATCGATAGAGGAGTTACATATTTATATAAAAAATCGCATCTAAACAATCAGAGGTATGGAAGATATACCTTATATTAGCACCAATCTAAGTGATTTTCACCGCTATGTGATCGGTATGTAAACCGGTAACGCAATTTATTGGGTTTAGTTTCCTACATAAAGGAGATATATCGCAAAAACTGGTATCTGAACAATCAGTGGTATAGGAGATAAAGCTTATACAGCATAGATTTTGACGATTTTCTCAGTAGACTTTGTATTATTATTTATAAAATATCTTACGAAATTTATCGGTTTTAGCTGTTCAAATAAACTGAACAATCAGATGTATGGAAGATACATATATGTTATAGTCACCCGATCCTTGTTATTTTCACTGTAAGTATTCTGTTAATAATGAGTGAAAATGGTGCGAAATTTCATGTTCCTATCTGCATAAATGGAGGAGTTATGATAAAAGAGCTCATATCTGAACAACCAGTTGTATGGGGGCTGCAGGTTATAGTCACCCGATCATTTTTATTTTCACTGTAAATCTTCTGTTGATAATGAGTGAAAACAGCGCGAAATTTCATGTTCCTAGCTTCATAAATAGAAGAGTTATAACGAGAAATCTCATATTTGAACAATCAGTTGTATGGGGGCTGCAGGTTATAGTGACCCGATCTTCGTTATTTTCACTGTAAGTCTTCTGCTGATAATGAGTGAAAA
>NW_023469614.1:0-5312 GCF_013731165.1 Rhagoletis pomonella | reverse complement strand
GCCATAAGTGCCAGCGCAGGTATATAAGGGCGCCGCCCCAGCGAGGTGAGTTAGTTACAAGTCAGCAAGCCACAAGTAAAGTGAGCAGAGAAGCGAGTTGCGAATAAGCAAGCTGTAAGTTTAATTGTGTGTAACAAGTTTGGTAAAGCGTTGTAAATGCTTTAAAGAGTATTGTAGTGTTTTTACTGTATTAGCAAGTATTGTAAAATTGTTTGTTGTACAATAAAGTTAATTGTACTACCATTTGGTCATCGTTAGCCTTTATTTAACAATCCAGCGATACGAACCGGAAGATTTGGGAAATCCGGACGGGGGTTCAAGGATAATCGTAACAATTGGTGTCAGAAGTGGGATTGTTAAATAAATCCCGAAGGATAAACTACTGAAAATGGCGAAAATTCAGGACTTAAAGATTGAGGAACTAAAACAGGAGTTGGAAAAGCGTAATTTGGCCACCTCCGGAAGAAAAGTGGAATTATTATCCCGTTTGCGGGAGGCTATGGAAGTTGAAGGCATCGACGTGGACAAATACGACTTCCAGGGTAAATCCGACGATGCATTCGCAAAGGACGAACAGAAGGATGAGGCTGCTTGTTCGTCGAAGGATGTGCAGCAGACATCCGGGAAGGTTGAAGAACAGCAAAATGCTCCTTGTTCATCAACAGGTATGGACATGAACACGTTATTGGCTGCCATGTCAGAGATGTCATCACAGCTGTCAACTCAGATGCAAACACAGTCGTCAGATGTTTCATCGCAGATACAAGCGCTGGAGACACGTATATCAGCAGCGGTATCAGCACAGATGTCTTCCCAACTGGAAGCACAGGATGCAAAAATTGTACAAATACAGGAAAAAATCGAAGAGAGACAGGACAAAGTCGAGGCTAAGATGGGCGAGTTAGAAGGTCGACTCCGAGACTTGCAGTTGAATCGTCCAGCCGCTTCGACGAACGCTCCCAAGGTAAAAACTCCATCCTTTGACGGCACGACTCCTTTCCAGGTCTTTTAGCTGCAGTTCGAGAAGACAGCTACAGCAAATCATTGGAGTATGGAGGATAAATCCGCTGCTCTGTTCGTGGCATTAAAAGGACCTGCAGCGGAAATCTTGCAGACTATTCCCGACTGTGAAAGGAACAATTATGATGCATTGATGGGGGCCGTGGAAAGACGCTATGGTAGCGAACACAGGCGACAGATCTACCAGATGGAGCTGGAGAATCGCTGCCAGAAATCCAACGAGACTCTACAGGAATTCGCCTCCGAGGTTGAAAGGTTGGCTCCTTTGGCAATTGGAGATGCATCTGGTGAGCACCTCGAAAAAGTAAAAATCCAGAGGTTCATCAACGGAATGCGGGACGTGTATACCAAGTGCGAGACATATGCAAATCCAAATCCAACATTTGCTGAAACGGTCTCGTATGCACAGACACGTGAAACGGCGGCGCTCCTAAGTAGACCATCCTACAAAGCCCATCGAGTAGAAGTGGAGACACCTGACGTGATGAACGAGATCCTGAAAACACTCAAGTCGATGGCAGAGAAGAATACTCCTGGTGCAACCGAGAGAAAGGATGGTACTAGGAAATGCTTTAGATGCGGAAAACCAGGCCACTTCGCACGCGAATGTAAGACGGGTTCCAACAGGTCAAACAGTTCGGCAGTACGTAAACGCAGGACTGAGGATGACGAGCCCGACTCCGATCAGTCGTTAAACTAAAACGAGCCAGCAGCAAGGGGCGCGCGCTGGCTCCCGCAATTGAATGCCCCATAATCTCCGTCTCGCGAATTGGCAGAAAGGCGAGCAACGTTACTGTTGGTGGATATGTGGACGGACATGAGCGAGTACTAACTGTGGATATGGGCGCATCACATTCCATCATTCGATCTGATTTGGTCACTAAAGAGGTAAGGCCATTACCTGGAGCAAGGTTGAGGACAGCAACTGGTGAGGACACCCAAGTTGTAGGAGAGGTAACATGCAAAGTCGCAATAGGGAATGTGACGGTGCTACACAAGTTCATAGTCGCGGCCATTATGGATGAAGTCATCATTGGATATAACAACATGGAAGTGCCACTTCGGTTTGGGTATGATGGTCCGTACAGCAGCAAGCGAGTGATCCTAGAGGAAAGCGAGCAGATTCCACCGAAGTCAGAAGCAGTTGTGTGGGCAAAGATTGATGGAGATTGTGGGACAAACAAATTGTGGGTTGTTGAAGCAACACAAAATTCTACACCGGACGTACTTATTGGTAAAACCTTGGATAAGACGCAAAAGGATGGACGCATCCCAGTTCGAGTGCTCAATGAGTTCAAATCACCAGTCAAACTCCGAAGAGGAACTGTACTGGGGCAATGTCGAGAGGTAGAGGCAATCTTCAACTGCGAAAAGTTACCTGAAAGCGATTCCATTGGCGAGAATGACATTGCGGAAGACATTAATGCATGGACGGAAGGGTTGGAAGAAAAATACCAGCACAAGGCTAAGGAACTTCTCCGAAGATACTGCAACATATTCGACAAGGATGGCGACAAACCAGGCAGGACTAACGTTGTGAAACATCGCATTGATACTGGCGATGCAAGGCCAATCCGTCAAGCTCCTCGGAGTGTTCCACTTGCCAAACGTGAAACTGTTAGTCAAATAATAAAAGAAATGAGCGAGAGTGGTGTGATTGAACCATCAGCGAGTCCATGGAGTTCGCCGGTAGTACTTGTGAAGAAGAAGGATGGTCAAATGCGGTTCTGCGTAGATTACCGGAAACTAAACGATGTGACGAAAAAGGACAGCTATCCTCTTCCCAGGATCGATGACACTCTGGACTCATTGACTGGAACAAAGTGGTTCTCAACACTCGACCTTAAGAGCGGTTATTGGCAAGTGGAGGTAAGTGACGAGGATAAGGAGAAGACAGCTTTCAGCGTTGGGACGGTCTGTGGCAATTCACGGTGATCCCCTGTGGATTATGCCACGCTGCTGCCACTTTTGAACGACTTATGGACCATGTGCTCAAAGGACTGCATTGGAAAACATGTTTGGTGTATCTAGACGACATTATCGTATTGGGTAAAAGCTTTGAGGAACACCTGAACAATTTGGAAGAAGTTTTCCAGAGGATAGCTGGCGCTGGTCTGAAGCTAAGTCCTAAAAAGTGCTCACTGTTCAGGAAGGAGGTGAACTACTTAGGGCACAAGGTGACAACGGAGGGCATCTGTACTGCGAAGGAAAAGATAGAAGCAGTAAAGGATTGGCCAAGACCTAGGAACCTGCACGAACTACGAAGTTTTCTGGGGCTATGCACCTACTACCGCCGATTTGTTCCGAATTTCGCCAGCGTTGCTAATAGCCTCCACGAGCTCACTAGGAAAAATAGACCCTTCGAGTGGAATAAGGAGCAGGAGGAGGCTTTCCAGACTCTGAAGGAACGACTATGTACTGCACCTGTGCTAGCGTATCCCGTTCCAGGTGCAACGTTTATTTTGGATACGGATGCTAGTGGTTATGCCATAGGAGGCGTACTGTCGCAGTTAATTGATGGGCAGAAGAAGGTGGTCGCCTACTATAGCCGGTCGATTGGAAAACCAGAAAGGAACTACTGCGTAACTCGGAGAGAACTACTAGCGTTGGTGGAGTGCGTCAAACATTTCCACAAGTACCTCTATGGGCAACGTTTCCGAGTTCGAACGGACCATGCAGCGCTGAAGTGGCTACTACAGTTTAAGAATCCAGAAGGACAGCTAGCTCGGTGGATTGAGAGACTGCAAAGTTATGACTTCGCTATTGAGCACCGCAAGGGAAGTGTCCACGGTAATGCTGATGCCATGTCCCGCCGACCATGTAGCCTGGAATGTAAACACTGCTCAAAAGCTGAGGGAAAAGAGGACATTATAGACGTCCGTCTAACGACAATAACACCAGCGGAAGAGTGGAAGGAAGAACAGCTACGAAAGTGTCAGCAGGAAGATCCAGATCTGGAGCTTTTGATGCATGGACTGGAGGTGGACAGGAGGCCAACTAAGGAGCAAATGGCAGCGGAAAGCCCCATCGCAAAGGCGTACTGGGCACAATGGAACAGCTTAAAATTAATATCTGGCTGTTTGCATAGGGTATGGGAAAGCGAAGATGGCCAGTGCTCCCGCAACCTGATAGTAGTTCCAAGGGTAAGAATTCCGGATGTACTCAAGGAATTCCACAATGGTCCTAGTGGAGGGCACCTGGGAATCACGAAGACCCTGGAGAAGGTTAAGCAGAGGTTCTATTGGGTTGGTTGTCGGCAATCGGTCGCAGAGTGGATTGCTAACTGCGCGGAGTGTATTGCAGCTAAAGGGCCGAAATCCAGAAGTCACGACCAGATGAAGCAATATAACTCAGGTGCACCTTTCGAGCGGATTGCCATGGATGTAGCCGGTCCATTTCCTATGAGCGCACAGGGAAACAAATACGTCCTTGTGGTTATGGACTACTTTAGCAAATGGCCGGAGGTATACCCGATTCCAAACCAGGAAGCTAAAACAGTAGCGGAGGTATTCACCTACAATTGGGTTGCAAGATACGGTGTACCTATAGAGCTGCACTCTGACCAAGGAAGAAATTTTGAATCGGCGGTGTTCCAAGAGATGTGCCAGATACTGGGTATCCGGAAAACTCGAACAACGGCTCTTCATCCGCAATCAGATGGCATGGTGGAACGGTTCAACCGAACCCTGGAAGAACATTTGCGGAAGGTCGTGGACAAGAATCAAAAAGATTGGGATGTCCGCATACCCTTGTTCCTGATGGGATACCGGTCAGCAGTGCATGAAACAACGGGTAAAACTTCTGCAAGGGTAATATTCGGCAGTGAGCTCCGTTTGCCTAGTGATCTGAAGTTTGGGGTGACTGGTGATGCTAGAAGAATTGGAAAAGAGACGTCAAACATCCTGGAAGAGGAGCTGAGAGAGATACATGCTCTTGTGAGACAGCGCACACAAATTATGAGTGACAAGATGAAAGCCAGGTATGATAAGGCGATGAATTCCGAGGGTTTCCAGGAAGGACATTTGGTGTTGCTATACAATCCACAACGAAAGAAAGGTTTGTCCCCAAAACTACAATGCAACTGGGAAGGTCCGTATAAGGTCGTAAAACGGCTAAATGACGTAGTGTATCGGATCCAGACCGGTGGGAGACCAAGAAGATGAAGGTGGTCCACTTGGAAAGGCTTGCAGCGTTTGGAACCGCAAGTGTGTCTGATCGGGACGATCAGACTTAGGTGGAGGGCAGTGTGGCGAATACTGCGGCAACACAAAGCGAACAACGAGAAATAGGCA